>NC_072772.1:19075981-19284148 GCF_022539595.1 Amphiprion ocellaris
GTTTTTTCGGTGACATGCTATACTATGACGTTGTTTGGACCAAAGGCTATACTATGACGTTTTTAGACCAAAGGCTATACGATGACTTTTTTGAGTGACATGCTATACTATGATGTTTTTTAGAACAAAGGCTATACTATGACGTTTTTAGAGCGACATGCTATACTATGACATTTTTTGGATGACCTGCTATACTATGGACGTTTTCTGGACCAAAGGCTATACTATGACGTTTTTTGAGCGACATGCTATACTATGATGTTTGTTGGACCAAAGGCTATACTGTGACGTTTTTAGAGCGACATGCTATACTATGGCATTTTTTGGACGACCTGCTATACTATGGACATTTTCTGGACCAAAGGCTGTACTATGACATTTTTTGGACGACATGCTATACTATGACATTTTTTGGGCGACATGCTATACTATGACATTTTTTGGGTGACATGCTATACTATGATGTTTGTTGGACGACATGCTATACTATGATGTTTTTTGGGCGACATGCTATACTATGGACATTTTCTGGACCAATGGCTATACTGTGACGTTTTTTGAGCGACATGCTATACTATAATGTTTTTTGGGCAACATGATATACTATGGACATTTTCTGGACCAATGGCTATACTATGACATTTTTTGAGCGACATGCTATACTATGGACATTTTCTAGACCAAAGGTCATACTATGACATTTGTTGGGCAACATGCTATACTATAGGCTTTTTTAATTGACATATTACTATGATGTGTTTTTTGTTTGTTTTTTTTGTTGTTTTTTTAGCAACATATTATAATAATTTGAACAGTTTTAAAAATTATTATACTTTTACCTGTGCAATGAAATATTATTCTTTTTAGGCAAAGGCCATGTTTGATTACATATAGGCTATTAAATAAATGTTTATTAAAAACTAAAAAGCATTAAAAAATAATAACCAACTGAGACATTTACTGAGTCACTAAAATAGTGTAGAGTCTACGGCCACATCAGCATTATTATAAGCATTCTCTGGTAAATTCACAGCCATATACTGTAGGAAATCTAGCTGATCTCATCATGATGTCTCCTTACCATATGGACTTCAGGAGATGATTAGATGATTAGATGATGATAAACTGTGACCTGCTGGTTGGGTTCTCTCTGTTCTCATATTTCCTCCATGTTTGTCTCCTCATGCTGCCTTACTTCAGCCAGTCCATGAGCAACAGAAAACACAGTTTGCCTTGTACCCATTGCCAGGGGTTCCACTCTTCCCACTCCAGTCTGTACATTTGCAAACGTTTTTGCTTCTTTAGACCTGGTGGAGTTTCAGGTGTAGACATTTTTAAACGTGCGGGTGCAGCAGCGTCTGTAACCTGGCAACCAGAGACAGGACTGGACACACAGAGACGTCTGAAGTCTGTCCACTGGACCTGGCATCGGGTCCTCGCTACGTGGGTCCTACGAAGATGAAATTGGCTGCCCTTAATATTTCCTGTGTTTTATTTTATTCATTATGCAGTTTTGATGAGCGTGTGACAGACGTGTACGGGGCATTTATGAAAATACGGAACAACTTGCGTCCCGTATTGATTCAATACGGGACGCAACAATTAATTGTCGAATAAAGGACGTTTCCGTATTTTAAGGGACGGGTGGCAACCCTACTTGTGATAGAGTAGGCTGCGCAGTGACTCGGTGGTTAGCACTCTTGCCTTGAAGCTAGAAGATCCCAGGCTCCCTCCCACAACACTGAAGTTGGTGATTCTAAATTGTCCGTAGGTGTGGATGTGACTGTAAATGTCTGTCTCGATATGTAATGTATGTGACCTGTCCAGGGTGTCCCCTGCCTTCGCCCTAAGTTAGCTGGGATAGATTCCAGACACCCCCAAGCAACCCTGATAAGGATTGCGCAGTGTATAGATAATGGATGGACGGATGGATGGATGTAACGGAGTGTTTTCACTGTGTGATATAGCTACCCTCAGTCCGTCTTGTGGTCTTTGCGACATGACGCTGCTTTACGTTCTTTGATTGTTACGCGGGTTTGCGACATGCTTTATGTTACTTAACTCATGAGTGCTGAGCGATGGACGCGCAACAGGCAGGGGTGGCCCGAATAGCAGTTTCTGGGCTCCGGATATTCGGTCCCCTCCTTAACGTCCGGCGGCGGCGGGGGGGGGGGCGGAAGTTGAAGGAGTTGACGGAGTTGACGGACGGAGGAACGACCCGAATATTCGGTTCGGTCCGTGAGGTCAGAGGCGGTGAGCTAACGGAGGAAAGAGCCGAATTTCCGGCTCGGTTCGTAACGCCCTACGTAGGGTGGGGGTGGGGGTGGAGGTAGGAGGGGGCGAATATTCTGACCTCAAAATTAATATCCGCATACCACCATCGGGACCGAATATTCGGGTCCAGCCCTAGCAACAGGTTGAAGTTTCATGGAGAAAAGTAAGCAATGAAATTTTTGTCAAACTTTTCAGAGAATAACTGAAAACATACTTTGTTGTGGTATATCGTCATATATCGTTATCGTGATGTAAAATAATCCATATCGTGATGTATGATTTTTTCCATATTGCCCAGCACTAACTGATAGTGAGGATATTTCAGCCTCTGCTGCACCACCACTTTTTTCATTCATGGTCTGTGCCTTTTTCTATTTTTCCAATTTTATCCCAATTTTATTGAGCTGCAATATTAAAGCCAGAAGTATTTTGTATACAGAAATACTTACTTCATTCTGGTGTTGTGCAACAGCTCTGAAAAAAAAATTCTGCGCAGTGAATGACACTTTTTACATACACTACCATTCAAAAGTTTGGGGTCATCCAGGCAATTTCATGTTTTCCATGAAAACTCACATTTTTATTCACATGTTAACATAATTGCACAAGGGTTTTCTAATCATCAATTAGCCTTTCAATATCATTAGCTAACACAATGTAGCATTAGAACACAGGAGTGATGGTTGCTGGAAATGTTCCTCTGTACCCCTATGTAGATATTCCATTCAGAATCACCATTTCCAGCTAGAATAGTCATACATTAACAATGTCTAGACTGTATTTCTGATTCATTTAATGTTATCTTCAATGAAGTTTTCTTTCAAAAACAAGGACATTTTTAAGTGATCCAAGCTTTTGACCGGTAGTGTAGGTGTCATATCATGCATTTTTTAGCAAATGAAAAGTGTATGGTAGCTTATCATACAACTGTTTAAATGCCCATTGTACTGTACATTCTACATCTGATTAGATTGTTATTTTTCAGTGACATAAAAGTTGCTGGCAACAGTTGCTGAGCTGTTTTCAGGAGCCCCGGAAATTCTCGTAGCTCTCCTGAGTCCACCTATTGCTGCTTTGACATGAGAGTTTGAGTGACATATTCAATCCTCCACCTTTCACTCTAACATTCCTTTCTCTCTCTCACACACACACACACACACACACACACACACACACACACACACACACACACACACCTACACACTCAGAGGGAGGGTATTCACTGTGTTAGAAGACAGTGGGATGTCATTAACTCTGCGAGAGGAGCCTTTAATGTAATTAACAGAGAGGAGACGAGAAACGGGAGGTAACGGTGGGGGCGGCAACTGCGAGGTCGAGTAAATCACCTCACACCGTTCTGCAACAGTCATACACACAAAACGCTCTCTAAAACCCCCGTCGAGAAAGTGTGTCTTTAATTAAAAATCCCCTCTCCGACACACACTCGTACGCACACACTGTACACAAACACCACTCCAGGTTTCATGCGCTCCAGTCAGAACATGTGGGCTTGATTTGTATTAATCCTTATCTCCGAAATGGACAGCTTCTCAATTGTGTTTTTTTCCGCGGCTGGCTAATTTCATGAAGAGCGTAATTACAGCATTTTCAATTTCGGCCCTCTGCAGAGTTATGAGGCTGACTGTCTATCTCTGCACTGCAGCTGAGAGGGCTGGGGGTGTGTGAGAGTGAGTGTGTATCCATCTATCCCACAGGGCTTGTGGATGGGTTATTGTGTTTTTTGAGAAGGAGAATTAGTGGGTTATGGGGTGACTAATACAAGAGATGATTTGATACCGAATTCAAATTGGAAAAGCAGCTAAAATCATGACAACTGTGTAAACCCTATAGTAGACTGCAGCTCTTGTGCAAATAGGGTTGATTTACAAACAATGGCAAGTGAAAATATTAAGATAATGTGAATACATGTGTTTTGGAGCCAGCAAACTGACGCCTGGTCCAGAATGTGTTCAGTAACAGTATGATATCCAGTAATCTGATTTACTTGCTGTCTATCCGGTGTGTGTTCCAACAGTAAGAGGATGAAAGGCATGTCGGCTCTGATTAGAGCTGCCGAACTGGCACAGTTTGAGCAAATGTGTGTGAGTGTTGTGTGGATTCATGCCTGCGCTTTGGTCACTCTCCAGTAGGGAGATCGGAGCTGCCCTGAGGCACTGGCCATGTTTCCTCCCTTCTCAGCTCTGCCTTTCATCTGTCCTTATATCTTTCACACCCTCCTCTTCCTCTCAGTAGTGTGACTGTTTGCCACCTGATATCGCCACTTTTACTTCTCACTCAAATGCTCAGTAAACAGCTGCCGCGCATATCTGTGCACTTACGAGTGAGAGCACCTTTTCGGGAAAAGCAGCTTGTGTACATATTCAGATACAGGCGGCTCATCAACGATGCTCTGTCAGCTTTGATAATAAGTTGGGGCCCTGAGGCGCTGTGGCCCATGATATTTTGTCACACTCCTCCAGCTCTGCAAACACAGGCCACCGTTGCCAGTAAGGCAGCTCTGCCTTCGCTGATAATGAGCTCTGTGTCCTCAAAGATAGTAAAGTGTGGACCGGTGCCAGATTCCCTTGAGGTGTCGAGCGCTGCACGACTTCTGACACCAACAGGACAGCAGCTTAGGTCCTGAGCACACTTCCTACTGCCTAATAGACAGCCATTAATACAGACTTGATTAAATGAAAATGCAATTATGTCCAGGGGGAGGCTTAGTAATCACAGCGGCAGAAAATAAGGTAGAGGAAAGGAGGAGGAAAATATAGGGTGTCTGAAAAGTCAAGTAAGGAAGTCTGACTGAGTGTTAAGCTTATAGTGATTAAAAAAAAGTTTCCGGCATCCTACATGAAGAACTGAAGATCATACAAACAATTCACTGCCAAATATGCCAAACAGTGATGATTACCCAGCAAATAAACTGATACAGAAATAGCACTGCAGCATGCACATCCATTAGTTTGCATCCATTGGTATTAAATAGCCCCCCATCAAGAAGACAGAGTTCCATCTGACCATAAATCTACCTCTTAAAAGTCTAATGTGACACGGAGACACATATTTAGCTAACAGTTTAGTGGAGTAATTAGCGTTTGCGAGCTCTCTGCCTCTGCCAAGTGCCAGCCGCCCAACATCTGTTCCTACGCTGCCGCTGGGGCCAGAGCTTCCACCCTCGTCCCTCCCTCCTTTAGCAGCCATATTTGCCTCTGTGCAGGTGGCAGAACACTTATCAGGTCTGGAGTGGAGTGATAGGCGGACATAAAAAGGAGATGGAAAAAAACAAACAAAACGTGACAGGTCTGTTGGCGCCCAGAGCTGCTTGAGTGTTCATTTGAGCCTAAAACGAGGGAGGTCCTCCTCCTACGGTCACCTTGACCCTTCTCCCCGTTCCCCATCAGCTACAATTAAATCAGGAGGAGCATGTCGGGCCACCCCTCAACGGTGGGCGTGTGCCATCAGCATATCCTCAGCATATTCGCCCTGATGGGAAGCTTCTGCACTTGCCTGTGCATATTGGATTTATTTCTCGCTCCAGCAGTGATGGATTTTCCATTTGCCTGTTTTGTACGGTGGTGCACTATTGAGAGAAGCCGCACATCGAGACTGTTGCATCTTCTGTCACTCCCCGTCGCACACCGTTTGCTCAAAGCCATTTTATGATTTTGCTCTCGCCAGCAAGCCATGCTTCTCCATAGTGTGGGGGCCCATTTAACTCTGATAAGTCATTGTTCAGGCAATACAGAGGGGGGAAGTCTTTACAGCGAGCAGGCAGTGTCGATACCCCCCCTCTCAATTCTCTCATTTTCTGTTCTCCCTTTCCCTTCCATCTACTCTTTCTTCATCATTTTGCCTATAGCTTCTCTGTGGGCAAATTGTCATTTCAGAGCCCCTGCCCCAATGGCAAGGGAGGGTGAGGAAGGAGGGGTGGGGGGTGAGGAAGTGGTGGGGATTATGACAGAAACAGGATGAAAGGGGAGAAAAAGGGTAGAAAATAAAGTTGCTCTTATCAGAACTTGCCAGGAGCAACGCGCACACAAAGCTGCTTGGGAATCCAATTTAGTCTTTGCTGTTAGTTTAAGTGATATCAGTGCAATTAGCCGTCACAGGTCAGAGTGTGAGCCTTGCGCGTTAAGTGATTTCCTGAAATCCCACTAGTGAAAGCACACGGGGATGTCAATTCTCCATGAAAAAAAAAAAAACTCCCTCTCCAACTCCAGTTCAGTTCTTTACACATTGCTAATAAATGTCAGCCGTCTCTTGGCTCTTTTGTTTTGCTCTTGTCAGCTGCTAACTCTGGATTTAAATGGATTTTCTTCCTCTGTATCTCTCCACGAGGGTGACTTTGAGCTGTCGTAGTTTTATTTGAGCCCTGTGTAACTCAATTGTGCTGTATGTTGTTTTTTGGTGCGCTACGGAGGATGTCTGCATGTTGGGTGGGCAAACAGCAGGAACGTCCTTGGTGCTTTTCACAAGAACAATTAACTAAGTAACAAGGTGCATTGGTGGGAATGTGCGCTTGATCTATTTATAAGGCTGCAGCGTGAGTTTTTGCTGTTGTTCTTGTTGGCTTGTTTTCCACATACGTAACTCTAAAGTGGCAATACAAATTACCCAAGGTGACTGAAGCATGAATGTCTTTTATCCCAGTCCAGCTTTTGTCCAGTATGCATAAACTTCTGCATAGACTACGTTCTCCAGTTTCCCTCGTCTTAGAAATATTCCAGAGGTAACGCATCTTTACTACTTAAAATTGCTACCATGAATTCCAGTACTGCCTGGGAAGTCAGTAAGAGAGAAGTTAAAAGGAGTTTAAAGCTTTTCTTCCCTGAAAAATTAAGCTAAACTGGTTTGCACTTAGTCAAAGTAAGTTACAAAAGTTTAGACACACCTTCTCATTCAATGCTTTTTATTCATTTGTATTATTTTATACATTGTAGATGAATACTGAAGACTAACACTTTTTTGTTTACAACATAATTCTGTATGTATTCTTTTATAGTTTTTATGCTTTCAGTTTTAATCTACAATGTATAAAATAAAAACCATTGAATGAAAAGATGTGTCCAAACTTTTGACTGGTAGTGTATGTTGTTCCAAGCATCATGGAGAACTTACCACAGTTCCTCTGTGGATTTAAGCTGTGTCAGTGTCTTCTGTCTCCCACACTGACTCCACAATGTTGAGATCAGGGCTCTGTGGAGGTCAAACCATCTGTTCCAGGACTCCTTGCTGTATTATTGGGTTTGCTGCAGAATGCAGGTTCTTAACCTGCTGGTATTGCATGATAGATAAGAATATACCATCTGTATGTAGCATCAAGAGTGACAAAAACTTTTGCACCACACTGTATTTCATAAACAAGTGACCTGTAAGACAGGCAGGCTAACAGCTGCTCTATGTAGGGCTACAGTGTGCAGGACTGTGTAAATGTGAGGAAAGGTGTAATAAGCTGCTTTCTTTTTAAACCTGATTTACATGCACAATATTCTCCAACTGGACTCAGCCTGACAGGATGTGATTAACACTGACCTCATCCTTCACTCTCTTTCCCTCTCCTCCACCTCCCTCCCTCCTCCTCTCTAGGGGAGATCTGTGCGTTCAACATCCATGGGCTGGAGGCTCCGTTCGAGGCAGTGGTGCTGAACGGTACGTCTGGGGAGGGTCAGCTGAGGGCACGTGGCCTGGTTGACTGTGAGCTGCAGAAGGAGTACACCTTCATCATCCAGGCTCATGACTGCGGTTCGGGCCCCGGGGGTACGGAGGGCAAGAAGTCCCACAAGTGAGTAAAACTGATGCAAGGGTTTTAATAAAGAGGGATTCGTGAGGATGGACAGAATATACATGGTTTCAAATTGGAATTTCAACACTTTATTACCAATATTTTAATTCTGTCCAGGTGAAAAATCGGCAAATAATAAGCATGATGGCAGTAGCTATTTTAACAGCATGATGCACCATGTGTTGTTCAGCATATACCTGGATTTGTGTTTGCAAAGTCCCTGGAAAGAAACACACATAACAGACAATTATCTAAACGTATTTTCCATAATTATTACGTCATACATTACATCAGGCTACATTATTAAATAATTTATTAGACTATCTATCTATCTGTCTGTCTGTCTGTCTGTCTGTCTGTCTGTCTGTCTGTCTGTCTGTCTGTCTGTCTGTCTATCTGTCTATCTAGCTATCTATCTATCTATCTATCTATCTATCTATCTATCTATCTATCTAGCTATCTATCTATCTAATATATAAAATTATTAGAAAATAATTGTGGTTTAGAAAAGATGATCGTTTAAACTGTTATGAGAAAGACCAACAATTTCCTCTACATAAATGTCAGTGGACATTCAGGAGTGTTAAGTGTGCGTGTGTGGGTGAAAATGAAAGCAGGAGCAAGTAAAGATCAGAAGGAGCCTGGCGGCAGTGGGTGGTCAGGTCTTATCTCACGTCAGTTTTAACAGCTACAGTTCAGTCAGAGTCCCAGCAAGCTACAAGCACACAAAGTGTGTCCAAGATGTTCTCATTCAAGCTTTATGGATGGTCCAAAGAAAAACAATCTCGAGCAAATCTAGACAGGAGTTCATTACAAAACAGTACAAGGAAACAATCAGGTGCAGCTTCTGTAATTTAATTTAATAGCAGCTCCGCAATTTGTCTCACAGAGCTGCTACTAAACACACCTAAGGCCACATTCGTAAAACTCAGCCACAGCTTCAAGTCTGTGTATTCACAAAGGCAGAAATGTGCCTTTTTTAGTCTGGAGTATTCGGCTTTACTATGCAGTCCTAAAGAGACTTTTGCATTGCGTCAGCATATGCTTTACATTCCTTCTAATCCATCCAAACACTTGGTGTGTTGGTCCAGTTCAGCTATAATGCACTAGCAGTTTAGAGAAACACACTGCAGATACAACAGAAAGGGCAGCTGATGTGACACAGATGCATTCATTGCTCATTATTCATTTTAAAAGGCCGATCTCCGACAGTATCCAACTGCTGGCTGTGAGCACAGCAGCAGCTCCTCTTCCTGGATGTGATGGTGAAGCTGTGGCTGGATATATGGTTATTGTTCGGACTTCAGCCATAATCGTAACAATCTGTAGAGCCACATTCTCAGCAGCAGCTGTCATCCCAAGGCTGCAGTCATACAGTCTGTCTCAGCAGCGGTCAGCGAGAGAGCTGCTGAACCAGCTCCTCTAGTTTTATTTCTTAATGCAGTGGCCCAGGCTGGTGCCTGAGAGCCCCAGCTGAGGGTCAACTGACACTCAACCAGTGGTGCTCTATAGGCTGCATGATGGTGAAGCACATCCAGCTCAGACAGGTGTGACTGCAGAGAGTTCACGCTCTGCTGTGACTGTAGACAATGTTATGATTATGGTAGTGACAGAACATTTCTAATAGCTCCCTACATGCGGCAGTAGAGCGTGCAGAGATAGATTTGCTGCCTGAGCGTTGGATTGAAGCTACTGTTTTCCTGAACTTGTAAATAAACAAACACACCTGTCATAGAAGCACCGCAGCTTCAGACAAGAGTAGCACCACAGAAAAGTCTGAGGAATGTATGGAGGCACAGCTTCACCGTCACATCCAGGCAGATAAGCTGCAGCTGTGTTCACAACCAGCTGGATGCTTTCAGAGATCAGCCTTTTAAAATCAATAATGAGCAATAAATACATCAAGTGTAACACCTGAGGCCTGTACTATGAAGCCAGATTAGTGTGTTAGCAGGTATGTTGAGCTGAAAGTCAGAGTTTTCAGTGTCACAGAGATCGCTCTCTTTTTTTTACTGGCTCGATCTCCATGGTAACTGATGCTGTGGAGCTAACCTGGTCAGGAGCAGGTTCTGTTCAGAGCTTCAAATTTAAATCAGCTGTTAGAAGCGTCTTCCCTTAACCAAAGCATATCCTGATGATTATTTATGAGTGATACATTTTCTCAGCTGCAGGAAAATGTTTTATCTGCAAACATGTGAATCTGAATGTTACTAAAACCACTGAATGAAGCAGCTAGAGTATCACACACTGTATGCATCGCATTGCTATGGGAACCCAACATGTATTTAGTTGGTGATGCAGAAATCGTATAAATCTGTTTTTATGTGGTCTGTTTATATGCTGGTACTGAAGCTGACAGAACAGATTTTAGAGCATTGATTATTCTACTGGTATTTATTACAGAAAATACTAAATCAATAACATTAATTTCACTTTGATTCGGCCCCAAATTAAAGTGATTTCCTGCATTATGGGACATTGTCAGAACTAAATGCACTTCAGTACAATATCTTGTTTAAATATATGAAGTTTAAAGTTTAACAGCTCTAATGTGCAGCTGTGAGTTAGAAATAAGCGACTGCATTGACCTGTAAAATAAATATATTAATAAGGTTAACAGTTTTCTACCAGCATTCCTGTCTTGCATCATTTGCACTTCATAACATCATACATTTTATATACCTCATTGTTTTCCATATAAACAACCTGTTGAATGAAGCAGCTGCACACAATCGTTTCATTATGTGCAGTCGAAGAGTCACATGATGCGTTAAACACCCCCTTTTATGAGAACGTGCACAGCAGAAAGTCTGAATTAACAAAGAAAGTTGAAAACTGCCTTCATGATACCTTTTAACCCTGACTGGAGTTTTAGTTTTTGTTGAGCAAGCATGTGCACAAAACAGCCTGGCTATATCAAACTGGCTTCATGATACAGCCCTCAGGTCTTTATCATCTCTAAACACTGCAGAGTGCTTCCCGAAACTGGCAGTGAACTGTTCTAACAGGACTGAATCAACACACAAGTACAACCAGGTGTAGGACTCAAGGAAGAATGAATGGTCGCTAGAGCGAAAGTCCAAACAGTTTATTGTACACTGAAGCACAATAATCAGGCAGAGGTATCCAAGACGCATAGGCAACAGCCAAAAATATACACAGGAAGGACTAGATATCACAGAGAAAGGCTGGCAGGGAGGCACAAGACGAACCGGTGAAGAACATGAGGAAAGGGAGGGCTATAAATACTCAGTGAGGCAGGGGAGACAATGAGACACAGGTGGAGCAGACAAAGACTGTGGAGTGTCAAGAAACTTGCAATGAGACAGAGGCTGATTATAGGGACAGAACAAGAAGACACAAAGGGGGGCGTTTAACTCGTAATGTGACTCTTCTTCTGCACAAAATGAACCGACTGTGTGCAGCTGCTTTAGTCAACAGGTTGTTTAAATGGAGAACAATTAGGAATATAACAATGAATGACGGTAAAATGTGCCGCGACTGCAAATGATGCAAGACAGGAATGCTGGTAGGAAAGCTACTAATTGTGCTGATATATTTATTTTACCGATCAATGCAGCTGATTATTTCTAACTAAAAACTGCCCATTAGAGCTGTTAAACTTTAAACTTCATATATGTAAACTAGTGGTGGAACGCGATTAAACAAATGAATCTAATTAATTACAGGCTTTGTAATTAATTGGTCATGATTATTCACATTTTTGCCAAATACCAATATTTCACACAAGAAGCAAAGTTTTTTAATTCAATTAAATTTTGGTTGATGACTGAATTGATGAATCGACAGGTACGTGAACTTAAACAACAAAAATGTTTGTTCTCTTTATATTTATCTGCATTTTTTCATCTGTCTACTACATTCACAGATTACTGCAAACTCAAAGTGCTATCATAGCGATTATATTCAACATTTTTACTCACTTTTCACTTTAGGTTTTTTGTAAACTCAAGCACTTTCAGTGTCTTGAAAAGTGGTCTATTGTGGGCTGACTACTGTCTGATGGTACCAGAACTGTAGCTAATGTGTCCACAGGATTGTCAGTTCCTCACATCCCATTCAATGTGTATGTGAAATGCATCGCATTGCATGCTGGTTGCGTTGCAGCACGTTTTGAGCTGCATTCGGTGCGTCTCCCTGGAGCTCATTTGCATAAAGTAAACTTGACTTATACTTTACACAAATTCGTTGCGGGGAGCGGAGGTGCGGCGCATCAAGAAATATTCGTTTAACATCTAAACTAGCCGTCGTTGAACTTAAACAAGGACAGATTCAGCAACTGCACAGCTTATTTCTCACCTCAAATGCTTTCAGAAATACTTTTTGCTCAAGTCTTATAGTGTGTAATAAAAGAGAAAGTTGGCAGTCGATCCGCCATGTTGGTCTGACGTTTCTACCGGACTGAAGCTAAAGCGCTGTCATGTGAGCAGCTAGTGGCCCACTACCGTGCATCCTGTACATCTTCTTCATGCCTGGTAAACAGACTTTAGGTGCATTGCTGCCAAACTCTGTTCTTTCAGCTGCAGTACCAGCAGTGTAATTGGACCAAACATTAAAACATATTTATGCGATTTCTGCATCACCAACCAAACACATGTTGGGTTCCCATGGCAACGCGATGTATACAGAGTGTGATACTGTAACTGCTTCATTCAGTGGTTTTAGTAGCGTACAGATCAACATGTTTGCAGATTAAACATTTTCCCTCAGAAAACTGAGAATGTGTCACTAAAAAGTCATCAGGAAATGCTTTGGTTAAAGGGAGATGCTTTTAACGGCCGATTTAAATCTGACACTCTGAACAAAACCTGCTCTGGACCAGGTTAGCTCCACAGCATCAGTTACCATGGAGACCTAGCAGGTTAAAAGAGAGACACCTTCATGATACTAAACACTCAACATACCTGCTAACCCACTAATCTGGCTTCATAGTACAGCCCTCGGGACACACCAACTGATTATATGGATCAGAAGGAATGTGTAGCATGTTGTGAGGGAAACGCAAAACTTATCGCAAAGTAACACAAATGTAATCTTAAAAACTTTCTAGAAATGACATTTAGGAGTCTGCATGGGCCTGATTTATTGATATGAGCCCACCTTAATAGTCCGTCTGCACCACCACACATTAGACCTGTAAAGGAAAAGAATGGCAAATAAGAACTTGAAAACAGATTGAGTCAAACCATTAATATTTTACAATAAAACCATTGCTGCTGTCAGTTTGTGCTGCTATGGCTATTTATGGGGCAGACACCTTTGTAAACAATCTGAGACCTCAGTCTCTATGTTATCAGACATCAGAACTACAGTGATTTGGTTGCGAGCACAGATATCAAAACAGACTTTACAAAGTGCATCAGAATATAGAATGAAATGAAACAAACAGCAACAAGGGAATAAAGCAATGTCTTCAATTAAAGAGTTGTAGACTGCAATAAATATGATAATCAGTGTTACAAAAAAAAATCTTTTCTCTTGGTACATTTGTCATCCTGACCTCGTCATATCACTCACACCTCACACTCTCACTGCATGCTCTTCTTAAGTGGTAACAAGTATAAATATGACTTTAAACTGCACTAAGTGTACAAAAATGATGTTTTCTTCACTCGATACAGACCTGATACTTCATGAAAGATGATTTCTCACATCTTCACCTCCAGCAGCACCGTCTTTTACAGATCTGATCGGTGCTAAATGCATGTCTGTAACTATAAATTGTAAATGCAGAGAAGGATGGGTTACCTGCAGTGTCCTTCACAGACTGCATACGGCATCAAAAATAAATGCTCAAGCTACACGTCAAATGGAAAGCTCTGCACAAAGCAGACATCAAAGGAGATTTAAATCTACCATATACAGTATACATTTTTCAATTCAATTTTGTCTTTTCTCTTCTGCATTATTAGAAATGGGCAGTCAGAGGTTCAAGTTTCATTTTATGAGTCATTCCTCTCACAAAAGCAACATTTCTGCCCAGCTCAGCAGTGCACTAAGAGACCTACTATTGCTATATGAAAAAAAGACAATAAAGGAAAAAAAAACAACAGAAAAAGATAAACAGAACCAACTGAAGCAAATAAGAGCAGATGAGGTGAAAACAAAGTCAGTCTGGGAGCATAAGAAATTGTCGTAGAGTGAATGGAAGCATTCAGAATTTCAAAGAATTATGTTTAGTAAGAAGATCTGTCTGCAGTGATGAAGTGAGGTGGAAGAAAAAAGGGTTTTGAAAAATGAAATCGGGTAAAATTACGAGTGGAACTCTTGTTTTCCTTAGATGAACTTCCCCAGCTCTTCACCAGCCAGCCAAAAAAGAAAAAAAATAGGAAATTATATAGTAATACCTGTCATCCTAATGAATACAAATACTCTTAGCTGGAAAGGCGCTTTATATTCATAATGTTAAATAAATTCCCGATGTAATACTGATTGATGATAGTTATAGCTTTAAGCGGCTCTGTGGGAAGTGTTTACTTTGAAAGAGAACTGGAGAAAAAATCAAATTAATTTTCACAGATAACTCCTGGAAACACTCCTGTTTTTCGCATTCAAGTTAAATATTAGTCAAATAACACTTGAAATTTGTCTTCCACTCCTTCTCCGGCCTTTATCTAGTCCCGGTTTGATCCCGTGTTTTTTTCTGCACAGCGCCGCCCACCTCCACTTCTACAAGCACCGGCAGACTACACTTTAAAGAGGTCAACGAAAAACTATTTGTCACACTTGTTGGCTCTCCTGAAAGCAGCCTCTGTCTGAGATTGCTCTCGGTGCAGACACCCACCTCTGTCCTCTGAATGCTGCACATCTCCCCTCGCTGTCTCCCCACTCAGCTCCCCCCTCCTCACCTCGACCAACAATGGAGCCGAGCCGAGGCCAGAAATCTGTCATCTTGTCCGGTTTATGCCCACTGATATATACTGTGTACGCGTTAAACCTGGAATCAGAGCAGCAGGGAACTTCAAGCCTCGGTTTGAAATCAGTCGGGCATAACTTATACTTACTGAT
This sequence comes from Amphiprion ocellaris, assembly GCF_022539595.1. Classification (NCBI taxonomy): domain Eukaryota; kingdom Metazoa; phylum Chordata; class Actinopteri; family Pomacentridae; genus Amphiprion; species Amphiprion ocellaris. Next base: position 19,091,073 of record NC_072772.1, read on the forward strand.
GTTTACTGTGTTAGTGGCTCGGTGTGTACATGGCAACAGGGTGACAGATTGTAGCTCCATGTCTGCAGAGGGAGATGTAGAAGCTTTTAAATGCATGATTAAGATTGAAATTCAGAGAAATAAGTCAGTCACTGCACTATTGTTTTAGTAGATGCATTGTAAACATAAATAAATACTGTATTTATTTAACATAATAAACAATTGAATCCATTTAAATATTCTCATATAAAATGCTGGTAAACTGCTGCAATTTGTAACGCCAAACGTCTTAAAGTCATGCACAGACTATGAGGAAATATGATTTGTGAAAGCATCCCATCACTCCAACAGCTAGACACAACACACCTCTTTGTGATTGTTTTGTGCATCTCAGTTGTGGTTTTGCATCTTTTTGTGGTTATTATGAATATGTTGGGGGTTTTTGTCTCTTTGTAGGTCTATTGCATTGATGTTTGATTGTTTTGTATCTCGCTGTGATTTTTTTTGTCATGTGGTCGTGTAGTGTGTCTCTGTGGTCATTTTGCGTCTTTTAGTGGTTAGACTTGTGTCTCTTTGTGGTTGATTTGTGTGTTTTTGTGGTCATTTCGTATCTCTTCAGAGTCAGTTTGTGTTTTTTTAATGCAATTTATCAATTGTTGTCTCTTTTTGGTTGTTTTTCCGTATTTTGAGATCATTTTGCATCTTTTTGGGGTTGTTTTTGTCACTTTGAAGTCTGTTTTTGTTGCTAAATAATGCTATCCATGTGTTATTGCATCTTTTAGCGGTTGCTTTTCATCAATTTGTCATCAATCAGTATTTTTTGCTGTTGTTTTGCATCCCTTTGTGGTTGTTGTGCGTCACTTTGTGGCCAATTAATATCTATTTATGTTTGTTTTGCAAATCTTTGTGGTTGTTTTGTGTCTTTTTGGTGATTTTGCCCCTCTGCATGGTTATTTTGCATTTTTCTATGTTTGTCTTGTATCTTCTTGTGGTCGTTTTCTGTCTCTCTATGGTTGTGTTGCATCACTTTGCAGCTGTTTGTGATTTTGGGATCGATTTGTGTTTCTTTGTGCATACTTTGCATATGCTTATAGTTATTTCGATTCACTTTGCAGTTGTTTAAAGTCTCCTTGTGGTTGTTTTTTGGTCTTTTTATGGTTTGTTTAGTGTCTATTTGTGGTAACTTTGCGTCTCTTTGGAGTTCTTTTGTCTCTTTGTGGTCATTTAGGATTTTTGTGTCTCTTTTGGGTTATTTTGTTTTATTTTGTGCTCATTTTGCATCATTTGCAGTTATTTTCTAACAATTTGTGGTTGATTTATGTCGGCGGAGATTTTTCATCTCATCTCTTTGAAGTTGTTTTTTTATCTCTTTGTGAGCAGCTTTGCCTCATTATGGTTGTTTTGCATAATCTACTGTTCATTTTGGGTCACTTTGTGTTTATTCCTTTGACTTTCCAACATGAAATGTTATCAGAGGCTCTGATTCCAACAAGCCAGCAATAATCTTTCACCTTCTGACCCTGATAATTAGAGTACCAGTGACAGCCAGTCAGATTCCACCCTCATGGCCCTGCCTTTGTCCTGCTGATGGGGATTTACATCCTTTTAAAGCAGGCAGACATTCTGTTATGTCACACTATTACGCTCTATCAACATAACTCTCAGCCTGTTGTGACGCAGGCCCCAGTTTGGCTGGTACAGACAGGCTGACACTGGAGGGGAAGTGAATTTGGGGACACTTTAAATGGCCTGTCCTTTTGCTGGCAACTCTCAGAGGATGAGGCTGGGCTTTCATCGCACTGCTCGCTCGCTCGCTCGCTCCGATTTAGGAAGAAGCTAACAGGGAGGAAGATGAATCTCTGCCTAAGGCTGTGCTCAAATTACACATGACACGTCAACAGCAGAGAGGGAAGGCAGTCAAGAAAATTAGCTGCTAAAGAGGACAGCGGAGAGGATCAGGAGTGACACGGGATGAGCTTAAACTTCTCTCCTTATCCTCTAGCCCTCCCTGCTCTGCTTACCACTGGCTGCTGCCCTACTTCTCCCTGTTGTATTTTTTCCTGGATGGCTACAGCTCAGCTAGCTCTTGCTGTCCTTCTTTCTGTCAGGGTTTCTGTCTCTGTTACAGACTTCAGTGTCTGAATATTTCATCAGACTGCCTCTGCATTCACAAATGGATGCTCTCTCTGCACCGGCTGTACAAATCTGTCTCTCAGTGTGACTTCTTTGCGCACGAATGAGATGTTTTTTCCTATTCAAAATGCCTTGTCAAATTTTGAATATATGCATCATCCCGTGAAGCCAATAAAAGCATAGTATTCCTCCACTGTTGGTCACATTGTCCGAAACCACAGCAACAGACTGCTTTATAAATACTGACGTTAATGACTGTCGTTTTCTGAGTCATGGCACCAATATTCCGTCATACAGTTTCTGAATCACACCGCTTCACGCTGCCTTCTGATATATTTCACTTGGCTGCTGTAGAAGCTTTTGTCACTTGTCAGCAAAGTACAAAGCTCGAATGAATTCACCTTAAACTCCTTGAGGCCGTTTCTGCTCAGGTCAGCTTTAAATGAAACACAAATTAATCTGCAATACTTTAGGGCTGACCTCTGCCAAATGAACAATTTGTACTAAACAGTAAAGTGTTCTCAGCCTTTGCTGTAAAGAGCAATAAATGTGATAAATGTCCATTTGGGGTCTATTGATTTAACACAGTGGCGATTCAGCCCAGGCATTAATGAAAAATTGTATCTGCTGTCAAGTCGTGCTGATCTTTGAGAAGAAAAAATCCTCTGATGTGGAGGAAATTACTTAAGATGACCTGAGGAAACTGGAACATCATTAACAAAGAAAACACAATGATGTATTTATAAAGGCCTCAGCAGTACTCAACCAACAAGTGATACAGAGTCTTTGAATCACAAAAGATGCTGCCTAAATTAAAATGTCTCAAGTATGATAACATGCATGAAAAGGGAAATTGTGGTTTTACAATAAAAAAGAAAAGTTTTTGAATAAAAAGTCTGGACAAATGAGTAGGACAGTCAGTACTAAATGCCGTTTGTCCAAACAGAACAGAAACAAACAAGACGGTCTGCACAGGATCACAAGATGATACTAAATCATATCTTTTTTTTCTCTCTCTCTGACCTCTTTTCATTAGCTCTAAGTGGGCAAGACTGAGTTAGAATAATGTAAGGTTACATAAGCATTAATCAGTTGTTGGCAAAGTTGTATTCTTAATAAAAACTAATAATAAACAGTGGCTGAATCCCTGAACTTCTATCTATCCTTTTTTAGTTAAGTTTAAAGAGAAACAAATATTTTCAAGGTGGAAAAAATGGGTAAGCTGAATGGTGAGGGTTTCAAACAAAACATTTTTATTTTTTAAATTTTATTTCTTTTTTAATTGGAAAAACTGGTTCAGATAGATTTTGACCCAAATTTTATCTGCCTCCACATCCCAAAGTTATTTCCTGCTTCCATAGACACTCTTCACTGTAAGTTTTGTTTAATGAGGTCCTCTTGCATCGAGTTCAGCCCAGAAAACACTTCGATAAAAGAAAAATAGCTGCAGCAAGTGTTGTTTTCAAAATTGGATTTTCATTTGAGTTTTATTGTATTGGTGCTTTTTTAAAAAGCAGATCTCTGCCCAACGAAAATAAACACATAAAAATTAACATATTTATTTAAAACACTACATAGCATTATTGTTTTTGGACTCTGGTGTCCAGCTTGTGGTCTGTGATACCAAAAAAGGATCATGAATTAGATATCACCACAACACAGCATACAGTTCTCATTTTAATTATGTCAAATTACAGTTTCTTTTCCTGACTTGATCTTTGTCTCTGATATACCCAGTAGTTTTATCTCTTTCCACCTCCAAAAATGCTTCAGATGAAACCACCCGTGTGAGGAAATTACATTACAGTTGAACTGCTGACGATTCCCGCTCAGGGGGCAAACTGTATAAATTGCTTTTTATAAGAGGTCTCAGACAAAAAAATGACCATGAGCCAGTCTTTTATGGTAACATCATTCTCTGATTTTATCTTTTGCCCCCAAAAATTGAATAGAAATCTCAAAAGTCGCCAGTGTAGCTGGACAAACGAGCACTGAGCCTTTGGGAGAAGTGCACTTGAAATGCCACCAAGTATCCATCAATCCATCCATTCATCCATCCATTATCTAATCAGTGCTTAATCCTCATTAGGGTTGCAGGGGTGCTGGAGTCTATCCCAGCTGACTTAGGGTGAAGGCAGGGAACACCCTGGACAGGTCACCAGTCTATCGCAGGACTACACATAGAGACAAACAGTCACACTCATATTCACACTTACAGACAATTTAGAATCGTCAATTAACCTCAGCATGTTTTTGGACTGTGGGAGGAAGCCGGAGAAAACCCACACATGCACAGGGAGACACATGCAAATTCCATGTAGAAAGATCCCAGGAAGGCTGGGACGCAAACGGGGGATCTTGTAGCTGCAAGGTGAAAGTGCTAACCACCAAGCCACTGCCCTACCACCTAGTAGTCTCGCTAACGAGTATCTCAAAAACTAGAAGTTTCTCTCTGCTGTTTGTACCTCGCTTTTCCCCATACACATTATTTTCCTTGCAAAGTTGTGCTGTAATTAGGCATAAGGGACATCTCACCACCTCACAAAGCAAGTCATATTCATAATTCCTCCCTGGTATCGCACCTAATCATGACACATGTATTTAACACTGGCCCAGGGGTTAAGTGCCTGGAGGTTGCCAAGAATTGGGAAAAACATTCACAGGGTTTGCTGCCTCTACGGTTGTGTGTGTGTGTGTGTTTGTATGTTTCAGAGCAAATCTAGATGTAATTTACCCATACAGATGTTTTCTCCTGTCTGTATAGCCGCAGAGTCACGTGCATGCTGTGTTTGGCAGCACGGTAGCTATTAAAGTCATCATTAGCAAATCTTAGAGGCCTCTATGTTCTAACCTTGCTGCAGCTTGGCGATGCTAATTATCTCCCCGAACAGCCAGCTGAAGGACAGTCATGCACGCACACACACATACACACACTCCAATCCCAAATGCTGAGTCAAATTCACGCTGATATACCTACATTTACATATAAATAAGACAAATACCATACCGGGGATAGACAGCCTGATTTTGCATCTCATAACCAACTAGCATACAAATGCACCCACAGACAACCAACCTAAGAGCACGCTCAACATTAACCAAAAAAAGTCACTTTCTTATAAGTAGAGAATTGGGCCAAACGCTGTGCCTCTTTAGCATAAGCTGTCAGGATAAATTTCTGCAGAGAGAAGACCAGGGGACTCCACGCAGATAGTGCCCTGTCAATGTGTCGGCTCTTTATTCTACCAAGAATCTTAACTTCACGCTTGTCACACTTGATGCTAATATGAGTGAAACCTCATTCTGTCAAAACCTGTTAGTTGACGTGACTATTATTCCTGGCAAGCCCTCCTAAAAAAAACACATGAAGAGTAGGAATATGCTGTTTATCTTCAGCTAACATAATGTAATGGGAGAGTATAGTCTCCATGTTTCAATTATGAATATGCACCGCCAGGAACTGCACCATCTGTGCTTGTCTGCTTCAGTTACCAGACAAAAGACAGTGACACCCGCTCCCATCCAAGATTCAAACCGCATTCAGGCGTCACTGCACATCGGCAAAACACTTGGATGTTTGTCAGCAGAGTTGAGCAAATGGACATTCAGTCATACCACACTCTGGTATAGGGGAAATGGGAGAAACACAATTACACCCTTGAGAGGCCATCAGCCACAACTGTTGTCACGTTCTTTTTTCATGCTTCAACTCAAGATTGTAGCTCTGACAGATCAGTGCCCACCTAATTAGCCGCTGGTTGGTGTTGTACATATGTGACAGGAAAACAAGGGTGTTTTGATTAGTCTAAACCTTCGCAGGTAACAAGGTCGAACCCACAGAGATGGTGTGTTACATTGCATTTACTCACAAAGACATTTTTATGGGTCAAGGCAAGTTCATCAGCTACTGCAGCTGCATTTGAAGTACTTTAAATTCAACCTCCAACAATTCATCTCTGTGTGTCACAGATTATATGCTCTATGAAGTCTGCTCGCTGCAGGTGAGCACACCAGCTCACTTCCATGTCTGTTCAAACACGGTAAAACTACTCACATATGCCACACAATGGCAAGTTGTAATATTGGAGTCTTCTATCTTTTAAAATAAAAAACTATATGGACAAAAAGTAAAAAACTTGATTTTCACCTAAAATGGGGATATTATCTGTTCATTCAAATAGACCAAAGTCTGCTCAGAAACACAATTTTTGATCTCCTTTAATGGTACCAATTCACCCGGGTAGCTCAACAAGTTGTGGGGGCGACCCATAAACTGGGGTAATGGTTTCCATGCAGCAGTCATGGTCCAATTCCCACCCATGGCCCTTTGCTGCAGGTCATTCCCCCATTCTTCTCCCCACTTTCCCGTCTTCCTCTCACTATGGCTGTCAAATAAAGCTCCAAAAAAGTATTTAAATTGTACCAATTCACATGTTGGATCCATACTGTTTCCTTGTGATTACAACATACAGTATACTGCTGTCCAGTGAAGACTTTGCCCATTAATTTACACTGAAGTAGCAGAGGCCCCCTTTTGCCAATGAAACAAGCAAAAACATGGTCAAACACACTGAAAAAATAACTTCTGACACTTGGAATGAGGGCACCGGCACAATGTCTTTACTCCAGATGAATTGACCTGTGCTTCCTGATGAAGAGGTTACAGTACCAGCAGAGGAACTTGGAAGTGGATCTTGTGTATATATACTATAGGTTGTGGATGTAGATATTAGAACTATACATCAGTTTTATTTCCTCCAGATTTTTTTCGTTTGAAGACTTTTTCCATTTCTGCTTCCAGCTCAAACTCTGTCTGACAAGCTCAGGTTTTATCTTGAGTCTCCAATTACAGTCCTACCAATTAATCAGTGGCTCTTTATTTGACCCATGAGAGAGGGACAGGCTTCTTAAACAGTGTAAAGTGTTTTTTTTATCTCCAATCTTTTGTGGAGTTCCAGCTGCAGGCTCATCCCCATTTGAGACAGCAGACTTTATCTGGTCATTAGCAGGTCTGTCAGGAGAAACTAGAGAACATTGTAAGAAAACCCTCCTTCACCATTTAAAAAAAAAAAAAATCATGGCTTTTAAGTCTTTTTTCACGATTTGCTTATTCACACTTAACTCAAAATGTGCTGCTATAGACAGTACATTTTCTTTTAGACAAACATTGAACTCCTCCCAAGTAGAACTGCTCAGAAAGTTACTGAAATCCCAAAAAATAGTCGACATGCTTACATCATCTGATAGATACACCTAACAACCAAATACCAAACTAAAATTTCAGAAATGCCTCATCTAGTACTGGCATAAAATAGCAATATCCCAGATAAACTTCCAAATATGTTACATGCCAGCTTAGTCTAGGAGAGAAGAGCCACAAAGTCTTAGTTGAATAGTATGAGGAGATTGTTGGGCAAATTGGAAAATGTTATCACAGTTTTAAATGGTATTAATGGACTTCAGGAAGAAACAAGACCAAAATGACAAACAAAACAACCATTAGAAGGAAGAGAATTACTGGTAAATCTAAAGTAGACCAAAAGAAACTTTACAAACCTAAAACTCATGAAAAACAGGAGAAAAGGTGAAGAATCTGATCGATCATAGTAAAACAAAAGCATTAAATAAAGCTTGAATTAGCTAAGGGTTTACCTGCAAAAGAACCTGTAACAACCTAAACCAAGAGGAATACTAAACACAACATGAATAAATTGTACATGCTAAGGCTTAATAAAAGCCACTCATATATGGCCACGAGGCCTAGTAGTAGTACAGCAGGCCTTTATAGCCCTCTGATAGGCATGTATTGGATGCAGGGGCCCAGACGAGCACCATGGACCAATTGACAGAGGCGAAGGGAACCCCAAAAGCAAAATCTAGAGAGCAACACAACACACATTAATGCCTCTTTACATTCACCTATGGGGGGATAGAGCAGTGCACAAGCTCTGAAATGTAAAGCTTGCAGCTTTGTATCAGCCTCTTTATATTCCTGCCATCCATCAGTGGTTTGATCCATACAATGTGGTGTGCAGTAAACAGGATCTACTCATGTAGCTAAAAACTGAACTGGATTACCATGCATAATGATCACCATGTATTGAAGTTACACTGTCCCCCATGGAGTCCTGTGGTAGCGCCTCGGGGTACTAGTCGATGTGAAAGTGGGATTTCCTTGCATATTGATGAGGTTACCATCCTGAGCTGTGTTGTGCATTTGATCCCATTGGTATAGTTAGCGTTGTTTATTTCCATTCCAGTCTTACACAAGGAAATTGAAGATTCAACCTCTCGGCTAATTCCTGACAAAGATTAATTGAGTCCTTTGCCTTTGTGTTGGGTGTGAAGGTGTGTGTATGTGTGCATGGGAAGCATTCAGTAATGACTCTGAGAGGCTATGGGTAGTAGAGTGTTGGTAAATAATGAGAAAAGATGAATATGTAATAAGCTGGGAACAATACTAACCTGACATTAACATGCATCACCTGGCCTGTACATGCAGCTGGTATCTGACTGTGTCTGCATAAGATTTAGCAGAGTTGGAATCACACCTGGCACTTAAATCTCCACTGCTTGGAAGGATTTTCATTTTCATTTCTGATGAGACACTTGAGAAACAAAAACCCTATATATATATATATATATATATATATATATACATATATACACTGATGTTTTCCAAATGGTATTTTTGGGAAGAGCATACTATTTTGTATATATCTCTTTGTGCCTCCATCTTCAAGCTTGATTCATTGACTAGGATCATTTTGATTGGGTTCTACTTATTTAATTTCTTTTCCTCTTCAGAATCGCAACAGTGACCTACATGCACTGATCATATTGTTGTCTACAATGGGACTGAATCTGTTTAATTAAGGTTCTATATATAAAATAAGTTTGAACTTATATATATATATATATACAAATATGTATAGTTTCAAAGTTTCATAGTGTTTTGATTTAATTAAAATAGATTATATGAGGCTTGATTGATTATTTTATTGACTTTTCAGAGTAGCAAGACCTGTATTTTGGGTCTTAATCTGTCTGGATAGATGATCTTACATTGACTACAGTCTCTCCAAGTAGACAAATTTAAGTTTACTCAGTTTTTAAAATATCCATGTCATGTGTGACACCAGGCTGCACAGTGGTTCAGTGGTTAGCACTTTTGCCTTGCAGCTAGAAGATCCCCGGTTCATGTCCCCCGCCTTCCTGGGATCTTTCTACATGGAGTTTGCATGTTTGGTCTGTGGATGTGTGGGTTTTTTCTGGGTGCTCTGGCTTCCTCCCACAGTCCAAAAACATGTTGAGCTTAATTGGTAACTCTAAATTATCCATAGGTCTGAATGTGAGTGTGATTGTTTGTCTGTATATGTAGCCTTGCGATAGACTGGTGACCTGTGAAGAGTGTCCCCTGCCTTCACACTAAGTCAGCTGGGATAGACTCCAGGCCCCCCACTCCCACCCATCACCTCCTGCGACCCTAATGAGGATTAAGCGGTGTATAGATAAAGGATAGATGGATGTGTGACCCCATTCACAGAATTGGGGTTATCGAGCAAAATCCCCTCCTACAATTATGTATCATCTTTACAACAGTGATAGTTTAAGCCTATTCCACGAAGAATTGTGTCAAATGTGACAGACATATCTAACAGAATTACTCTTAAGCTCCTTTCAGACATGCACTTCTTTTCATTAATCTGACAGCATCAGAACGCGTCAGCTTCATGTCTGAATAAGCGCCCTGCTCACTTTTCCATAAAAAGTTCCAACAGCAATTTTACTACATCTGACCTAATCACATTTCTGTACCACTTCCAACACTTTACAAGTCTGAACTGCATTCCATTGCATTTATTGATAGTAGCACACAAGATCACAGCATTATTGGGGTAGCATGAAGGGATTTTGGAAAATCTCTCCCCACGTTTCAACATCAGTATTCATTCAAAAACATAACAGAGAGCAAAAGACACAGTTTGCTTGCCAAAATCCCAAAACACCTTTCTAATTCACTTTGCCCCTCAATTACACATCTATTATATACACTGGAATGTCCATAAAAATAAAACTTTACTGCGATGAAGACAGAGACGAGCAGCTCAGATTAATGACACTCACTAATAATGCGTGTAATACAGGTTTTCACAAAATTTTAGCTTTTTGTAGGAATCTTTCTTTTCCTGCCAGCACATTTACGCACATGGAACAGTGGCAGTAAATCAGTTAATTACTCATAATAATAAAATATTCATCACATTGAGATGGGTTGGTCAGGCAATTCACATTGTGTACTTTTCCTCACATCAGACATACTGTATGAGTTGTCATACACGAGTCAGGATTTCTGTTTCACTGTTGGTGAAGTAGTAGTTAGACAATTATCACATATGAATAGAATTTTTAATGTTTAGGAAATCATAAATAAACTAGGCTGTTATTTATTATTTGGACAGTTTGATAAGCTTACAGTTAGTTCATATTTGTTACTGACAAACATCATACATTACTTGATGTACTGTTGAATCTTGACAAATATCTAGTGTGTACCGTAGCTCTCTCCAGCACTGCGGTTGGTATTTCTGAATGAAACTGAGGAATATTGTGGCTGTGCTGCACTAAAACAAGCAAATACTTAGGTTGAAAGATACAAGAAAACATCAGAATCACATTTTTGCTGTTAAAAGGAGAGTAAAGTACTACAAAATTTCATATTCCATGTACTGATACATGTATTGGTTCAAATGTGAACTGCAAACAACCTTCAAACTCTCAAGTGACAGACTTGTAGCAGTAAATAATTTGGTCTCACAAGCAAAGGAGGAAAGTGACAAACTGTTTCATAGAACCACAAAGTCTTCAGTGTAAGAAAGGTCAGAGTGGGGTGGCAGGGCAACAAAATGTTGACGGTGACAAATTTTCTTTTCCTTTCATTCTGAGATCTAACACGGGCTTTCTCTATAGAGTCAGATCACTGTTATCTTTAGCCTTTCTTCACATGCTCATACTGTACATACACAGACACAGTTTTAGCTTAATCATTCATCCTGTTCAAAGTGGGAATTAAAAGAGACCAAATCCACAGTCCTTATTCATCATGAAACCTTAATGTGTAAGATCGTGTAAGACAACAACATGTTCGTAATGGAAAAAATTCAGTCAGATGAAAAGTAAATCGCACCATTTATGGTGCTGATGCAATGCAGTTATGTGTAATTCTTTGCTTTAGTGGTGAAGGCTATGAAACTACTGTAGACTAGAATCTTTACTAATGGTGACAACCAAAGTTTAATCTGCCACAGGTGTTTGGTGAACAGGAGTTGAGTGCATGTCAGATACTTGGTTGCATGAAAACGACTGTAACATGCATCTTTTTCACAGTCTGTTGCTCGCATCTTGATGCTATCCTACTGTCAGTGCTTCTCAATGACATGCACAACTGGCCATTATAGAACATTAACTTTCTGCCAGCTGCAGAAACACTTTGGGAACTACATATGCTGTGCTCTGTCTGGTAATGCTTGTTACTCCGCCAAGGAATGCGGCGGAGTTATGTGACAATCGGCGTACATTTGTCTGTCTGTTTGTCTGTTAGCAACATTACTCAAAAACGGACTAACAGATTTGGATGAAATTTTCAGGGAAGGTCAGAAATGACACAAGGACCAAGTGATTAGATTTTGGCAGTGATGCAGCTTATAGTCTGGATCCACGGATTTGTTAAAGATTTCTGTATCATTGTCAAATAGTGGCACGGCGTCACTGTAACCATGACAACAAGTGAACACAACGTCACTCCTTGCGGATGATCACATGATTGCGATCCCACTACAAATCGACCACTGCGGACTTATCGGGACTTATCTGTCAGAAGTCATACAACAGCTGAGCAGCCTTGGTGGAGTACTACGCTCTCTCAATGCTTTTCTTGTTTTAGATTGTATGTTCTTTACATCACATGGAGTCAGATGATGAAAGGGAGCTTTATCTTGGCAGAGCTTTGAGCTGTTGTCCTGGTTCTAGGTGTCCAAATCATTTTCAGTGATATACCAGCTTTCATGCAATGTGTTCCTTGCACCACCATCTTCCTCTGCAGTTCCTCTGCAATAGCTGGTACAGCTTTATGCCAGTATTTTATTTACACTAGGACTCATGCAGGCTGTTTATCAATGCTAAGTGAAAAGAGAGTCTTAGATGTAGTTTCCTCATTCACTGGGGTGATGTAATTTGTTTAACCTTTGACTTTTTTCCAAGTAACCATCCCCATGGCTCGAGTTTTTGTCCACTTTGGTTAGTGCTGTTGTGATCATTCTTGGACCCATGGGGTCATTTAACCCCTCGCTGTCTTTCTGTGTCACTCTGACTCATTGTGGACCCCCGCCTATGAGTTGAGGCCCATCAGAGGGAGGGATAGCGGCCTTGGACTGAGCTTGGCAAGCTTCCAGCAATATGAAAAAACACACACAACAACACACACTCACACACACACACACACACACACACTTGCCCTAGAGAGCCAGGCGTCTGTTTCAGCCAGATGTGAGCCATCAACTGAGAAACACACTCTCACATGCACATAAAGAGATATTTTTGCAATCATTGCATTTAGTTATAGATCTAGCATTTGTGTGCATGGACACACACACACACACACACACACACGCACACACACACACACACACACACACACACACACACACACACACACACACACACACACAGACACACACACACAGCAGCTCCTTTATACAAGCCCCAGAGGAGAGGAACATATGTTTGCTCCCTCACCACTGGGGAGTGTGGCCAAGCAGGAGGGTAATGTTTATGAGAGAGCGTCATTAATATGACAAAACAAGGCTGGCTGAGGGATTTACTGAGCACACCGGTGCTACCGTCACCTGTCAGCGCTTCTTATCAGCATCTTCTACTGCCGTTAGCATCAACATTAACATCCCACCTATCCCAAAGCCCAGCCATTAATCCCTGTCATAAACATGCTCATTTGTGCATTCTGTATCTGTAGCTAGTAGAAGCTTGTTGAGTACTACTCAGATCGATTGATAAACGTATAATGATAAAGATTCTCAGTTAACCCTTAGGCGTCACTTTTTTAAAAAGTTCCACCGCGGTCCTTCAGGACAAAATTGTCCTGAAGTTAAGTGTAGTTAAGCATTCAAAACTGAAGTATGCAAAAGTACATATATTGACTATTCTTGCTTAGTGCTATCAGACAGAATGGCTCCTTTCATAGTGTTTTATTAGTAATGTTTGGAGGCACTGTTTTTATTTTGTAGCTGACTGACTAAGGTGAAGCTCCTTTTTTAAAACTTCAATATTTTGAATACTTTCCTTCTGTCAATATCTGCATTTTAAATTTTGCAAAAAAAAAAAAAATGCACAATTTAATGCCAATTTAATGCCAATATCTAGTTTTCAGTGGGTGTTCCACATTGGTGACAAGATCCCCATAATCTTCAAATTTAGAATTACATTTTAAAAACCAAAAAACTAAAATGAAATTAATTTGAATTAAATGCTCATGTATTTTCCAAAGCCACAGGGAGCCGCAACAGAGGGATGAAACGGCCACATTCAACTCCGGAGCTGCGGGTTGCCAACCCCTGAGATAACACAATGTAGCATTAGAACATAGGAATGATGGTTGCTGGAAATGTTCCTCTGTACCCCTATGTAGATATTCCATTAAAAATCAGCCGTTTCCAGCTAGAAAAGTCATTTACCACATTAACAATGTTTAGACTGTATTTCTGATTCATTTAATGTTATCTTCATTTTTAAAAAATGCTTTTCTTTTGAAAATAGGAGATTCCTAAGTGATCTCAAATTTTTGAACAGTAGTGTATATGTATAAACTGTTACTTATTTGTCACAAAGTACTTAAACATTTGCAGTTGAGTGACTTGTATACAGTATTATTTAATAAGTCATTTGCAAGAGTAAAGTACCAGATCAGGTACTGTTGCTTTTATGTATCAAATGCAACACACTGGTACCTGTATTATTTCATATGCAAACAATCTTCAGCGTCAGAAAGGTGGCTGACATTGACACAATTTCCCCTTTCCTTCTGTGAGTCAACACAGACTTCCTCTACAGAACAAGTTTACAGTTTTATTTAGTCTTTCCACACTCCTACACAAAAGCTCTTTCTTCTAACAAATTTCTTGCTTCTTCGTCAGAAAATGAGAAATTCTGTTCTCCTCAGCACCAACCGAGGATCCACAACTGACTGTGAAGTTTTGTCACATGACAAAAATTCTGTGACTTTACGGGTGAACTGCAAGTTGTGTTTGCATGAAGCAGAGAGGAGATGACGAGAGATTTAAAGGAAAATATTCATCAATAACGTGGACGTAATATGCTTTAAAAATAGTACACAGAAGAGCAAGTTGCCAGCAAGTTGTTGGAAGATACATTCAGCATGATGAAATATCTTTTCAGAATTTATGAGCAGAGTAGCTTAAAAAATGCCTGTTTGTACAGATTTTAAGAATGTAAATAATATCCCACGTGGAGCCATCTTGTTTCCAAAATGCTAACACCGAAGAACACTTAACCCTCGTGTTGTCCTGCGGGTCAAAATTTACCCGTTTTAAAGTTTGAAAATGTGGGGAAAAAAGTTTCCACAGTGAAACTTCTGATGTCCACATTTTCAACATTTGGTGGGAAAAAAGAAATGTTAAAAATGTTTCCTAAGAACATTCACATAAAAATCAACCAAAATCCAGCGAAATTTGCTGGATTTTGGTTGATTTTTATGTGAATGTTCTTGAAGAAAATATTAGAAGTTTTGCTAATATATATGTAATCACTTTAGATATTTTTAGTAAATTTTTGGGGTGATTTTTATTCATTTTTAAAAAATATTTACAAGAATTATCTAGCCAAATTTAGAGTTTTTTTTTTAAATAAACTTTTAGGGGAATCTTTTAAGGAATTATTGAAATTTTCTTCCTGAAGGTTTTGCAAATTTTCAGAAATTTGGGGAATTTTTTTGCCGAATTTTTGGATTTTTTTCTGACAAGAAAACAATATTTTTTGGTGCCCATAAATGAGGACAACAGGAGGGTTAAAAAGAATGTTGTCTTTTGCAAATTTTATACAATGAATAATCAAAGAAATTCAGCTTTTGTGACGTTGTAATTATGTTATACTGCACCAAAGACATTTTTGAGTTCTCACTATTAGTAGCCATGGTTGTGCTGTTTTCATAAAAATAGGCCCAGAGTGAGTACAAATGTGACTGATGGGTTCAGATGGTTAAAATTCAACACAGCCTTTACATGTAAACATTTAATCCGTCACTTCTTTGAGTTGACGACCAAGTTACTGTGAGCTAACACACATCAGCACCGAAAATCAAATAGTTTTCACAGTAAAACGTGATGATGGATCACTGATGCTCAAATGAAGGCATAGTAATGATCGTGATACTTTGGAGACCAACACATAATGGGGTAGAAGCTGAAAGTCACAAAAATGGAAAAAGATATTAAGTTTGCTTTAGTAAACCTTTTTTCTATGGTACTTAACAAAGTTGCAAAGAACAATTTTACGAAGGTAAATAAAGATGACAAAAGCAGTCAGACAACAATATGTTTACTTGAATAAATGTAGATAGTTACAGCCACCACTGCCTTCCCGTCTTGTTGTTGCCCTTTTCTTTTTTTCACCAGTTGTTTACATCTTTGTATGTTCTAATAAACTATTTAACTGTGTGTGTATAGAGGCCTAAAAACAAACCCTGGCCTATGTTTGTGTACTTGTGACAGGCAGCGATAAGGCAGTGTGAAAATCCATTCTCCCGGAGCTCTGCCCCCCCACTGTTCCTCTCTTTGTTGTCCAGTCTCTGTGTCCAACCGAAGGCATGTTGGGAAGATATTTGCCGCTTCTTTTAATAGGATAATTTCACTGTCATTACCGTACCCACCAGCTAATCCCATAAACCATGTAAACATCTCCACCCCTTTGTATCTTTAAGCAAAGTGTTCCTTTGGCTTTGCAAATCTGAAGAGTTAAGTCTTACTGTAGCCCATCGTCATCCATCACCGGTGGCAGTCAATGAATCAAAGGATTTAATATAGAATATATTGCTCTCTCCCCACTGGAGGGTATTGATAAAGACATTTAAATGTGATGTGTTGTGGGGTTTTTTTTTTATCATTATGTGTGCTTAACATGAATTACTGTTGATAAACTGTCTTATGGGATGTTTAATTAGCACAGTTTGCTGTGCTTGGAGAACAAAACTCTGCTAGATGAAGTGATTTGTGGGATTATTTTGCCGCAGCAACACAATAAAAGAAATTGGGTCCATTGGGTCAGGTCAGACAAAGCACAATGTGACTATTGGTTACCAAACTAATCTATCACAGGCAGTGAACTCTGCCCTGAACCATCCCATCTTAACAATCATCTGAAAGGCTGCAGTAATTAGACACCTCACTCCTTTGTGCCATTGCACTTAAGAGCAAAGTGCCCATTCCGCTGACAAAGACAGAAATCGGTACAAGACTTCTTCTGAGTGTGGACATCAAAGACATTTTTCGCCTTACAAGCCTTTTAAGGCAGCAGGCTTTTCAATGCTAAGGCACAGTACAGCACAAAAGCACAAATACACACAAGACCTCTTTCCATTTATGAAATCACTTAGTTCTTTGTTTGCTCGCTCTCCCTTTTATTTTCTTGTGGCAGAAAATGGCATGTTGACAATAAAGACAACAAGCCTTAATTAAGTGTTACGTTTCTGACTGACAGATACTTAGAAAAAGAAAGTGGCAGCATGACTGCTGATTAATAATTACTGAAAACATTAATAATTGAATTCATTAGCGTGCAGGCAGTGCAAGGTATTTATTGAATATAGTGGAATGTCTTTAAAGCCACACTATAATGATTTATTAGTGTTCTTTTAGTGAAATTGGGGGAATCACAAGGGAAAAATTTTCTCTGTTGTTTCTTTTTTAAGTGGACAAGAGTGGAGAAGCAGAGGTCAAGATATCCTGACTTCCATTATTGTTTGTCCAATATGGTGGAATACGGTGGATCCCCAGAGCTGACTAGAGAAACAAAGTTGCCTCATTTATAATGCAGTAAAATATTATAAGTTATCCTGCCAACATGTAGATTTCCACCACTTACTAAACACAAAGAGTCAATGGTGACTAAACAAAAGATAATACATGTCAGTAATGAATGATGTCCTGTAGGAGGTCGTCATCAACTTTATTCAAGAGCTGAAACGTGCTGATTTATAGCAACAGGCCAGTGGGTAGTGGTGAAAATGGAAGAAATCTGTTCATTTACTGCAGTTAAATACAGCTTAGTGATATTTTTCCACGACTTGAGTGTTTTCATTTTATGCTACTTTATACGTCTACACTACAACTGAGAGGCAAATATTTTATTTTTTACTTAACATTTAGATGAATAGATTAATAATACAAATAAATCACAGAGTAGCCAATTATTCTTTCAAATTAATGCAGTGACACATTATTAGATGAAGATGAAACTTTGTTGATCCCTTAGGGGAAATGTAAAAATACCCAGCAGGTAATATTAAAATCAACTTCATTTAGCCGGCAAAAGAGCTGCAACATTAAAGTGATGTGAAACCATTAATGCATAAATAGTCTAATTCAAAATTAGAATATGCATTATTCTGAAAGAGACCATTCTATATGATGAGCATTTTTACTTTTAGCATTTTAAATGTATTTTGATGCTCATACTTTTGTACTTCTACTCTAGTGGAAATTTGAATGCATGGCTTGTAACAGAGTATTTCTAAACCATGGTAATGTTACTTTCACATAAGTACAAGATCTGAGTACTTCTCCCACTCAGTCAGAGGATAACAGATATCCACAGTGGATAAAAATGACAAGTCAAAGGAGCAGAGTTGTCAGACACTATGTCGCCTTCGGAGTCTCCAAAGTCAACTTGATGAGCGAGTGAGTGTTGAGCAGTTGCGAGCACACGGGGGATGTGAATGCTAGTCCTGTGCTCATTGGAGCTGAAATGCTCCCTTGCAGGGAAGTTTTTCTGCTCATATCAAGCCTGGTTTTCTTTTGTATGTGTTTTGAGACTAATTAGCTGCAATTAGGATGAATGATGCAAATTGCAATGTACAAAAGAATGGTTTTCTCAGCATGTTTTTGGACTGAGGGATGAAGTCAGAGAACCCGGAGAAAACCCACACATGTACGAGGGAACATACAAACTAAATACAGAAAGATCCCAGGCCCAAGCCAGGACGCAAACCTGGGATCTTCTAGCTGTGAGGTGACATTGCTGACCACTGATGCACTGTGCAGCCCAGATAGACTGAAATATTAAGTCTCATCTAACTCATAAGCAAGTCATATTTGCTTACAACTTTGCTCACAAGACACACTAACACTTTATGCCTGTGAAACTTTCCTGCATAAATCTCTACTTTTCTCCCCCTCTACCGTCTGCAGGGCCGTAGTGCACATTCAGGTCAACGATGTGAATGAGTTCGCTCCGGTGTTTCGGGAGCCCCAGTACAGAGCCGCGGTGACGGAGGGCAAGATTTACGACAGCATCCTGCAAGTGGAGGCCACTGATCAGGACTGTTCCCCACAGTACAGCCAGATCTGTAACTACCAAATCACCACCACCAGCACTCCCTTCGCTATAGACCGCAATGGTGAGTAGAAGAGGGAAGAATCTGTTAACAGCATCCGTAGAGCAGTCTATGATGTTTGCTGAATTGCTAGTGTTATTTTGAAAGGCTGTCACTTAATTTATTTTTTTTCCGGTGAATCCTGTTTCTCTCAACCTGCCTCCTCTTACAGCAGTTCTGCTTCACTTATTTCAGTGATTTCCCACAAGGCCAAGAAGATCGTCCAAATCAAGTTTTTGCACTCCCTTTGCTCTTCATCTTATTTACAGATACAAAAAAAAATATTCCATTTCTTTCATAACACAGCAACATCCGTGATCTGAAGACCCATTCATGCATACACACACACTTCACACCCACAGGAGGAGAACGCACATGCTCACACCGCACACACACACCTGAATACACTTTGGTAGCAAAACCTAACACTCTGACAGATGTCTCTCCCCAGGGTAAAATGTGTTCTTTGCTCTTTCCAAGGACAAAGTCAAACTTTGCCCAGAGAGCCATCAGTCTCCACGACTCAGATGAAGTCTATGCACAAACAAGCATGAAAAACACAAACACACACAGACAAAGATAAATGCTGAGAAAAATCTGTGGAAGCTCTCAAATAGCCTCATAAATTTGACTTTGCTGACTTGGCATTTCACTCGGTAGCTTGCATAAAAGCTACAATGTGTGAAAATTGATGATCAAAATATGAAACAGATTGTACCAATTATTCTACAAAATACAAATGGTTGTATTATCATTAGACATGAATACAGACGGGTAGTTTCTCGACTGTAATGACTTTTCTGATCTTTCCAGTTGGATGTCCATTACTATTGTTACACTCATAATTTTTTTTGTCTTTTTTTTTAGCACCTTGCTGGGTAGCTAACACAAAGTCTGTTATGATTGAATATATTCTTTGAGCATACACTATCTGGGCTGTGTAGTCACTGAGTCTTATCACTGTTAGACAAGCTATTCAAATACAGCTGCTGCTACTGGGTCTGCACATATACATGTTTGCTGAGGATGAGTCAGTGGAAGGGACATTGCTGCTTAGACATCTGTTGCTGCCAAATTTCTGATTGCTGAGATATTGCAGTAAAAAGGCTGACAGGCTGAGGTTTGGGCCAAACAACAGCGTGAATGATAAGAGGAGAGGCTGCAGCCTGTGTGCTCTCTCCATTTTGAAGGGGTCCTGCTCAGCCATTGACCACTGAGGAAAAGGCTTCAAGAGCTCTTGAACTTAAGAGCACCTGAGGGAGAGAGTTAGAAGATGGAGGGGTGAAAGCGGAGGTTGGCTGTGAGAGTAAGTGGTAGGACATGATTAGGGATACAAGTAGATGGTAAACTACTGCAGGGATAAGCTAAACACAAAGGATAAGGCTCCGATTGTCAGCAAATAGAAACACAGCTATTTCCTGGTACCCCAAACTTAATGCAGTTTTTTTCCTTTATGCCATTAATATTAACAGGACTAAGGAGGTGTTTTGACAGAAAGCAGCCCTGTATTAAAGAAAGGGGGCTATTTGTGTGGAGGTGCATTTCTTTTAGTACTGCTGAAAAAATTAAATGTGATGCAGGAAATCTGCTTGGACGAATACTACTGTCAAACTCAGGGTTTATCCGACCAAATTACAGTTTGCAATTCTAAAATGTCTACTGCAGCAGTTTTACTACATGGTGTCGCTAAAGTCTGGACACATAGGAAATCTCATTAACTATAACTTTTTTGCCTCCACAGATTAAATATGGCTATTATGTTAAATATATATTTGGTCAATATATATTAAATTCAATATGTTAAAAAAATCTATATATTGAATAAAATGTTGTTAAAAATGTAATTTCTTGAAGATATGTATTTTTGCCTATGTATCCAGACTTTAGGGACACCTGTATATATCAGTACATGTTACCCAATTCAGAAGTAATCAGCCAATTATATGGCCATTATTAGTTGTTAGAACCCCCATATGACAGCCTCCTGCACACACTCAGACCAAACACAGCATTCCATTGTGATCACTGATAAACAAAAAAAGACCAGATATGCAACCTCTTGCAGTCATGTAAATTAATTGCATGCACTCATCACCCTGGAAACCTGCAAAATGAAGCTTTGCAACATGTGGCAAACGTACCAAAAGGGTGTGTTTTAACCTAAACCACGATCATTTCTAGACCTAAACAAGTAGTTTTGATGCCTGACCAAATGGTGAAAGAAAACACAAGTAAACACTGAGTAAAAACAATACTATAAACAAGACCTAAGTCATAAATACTATAATAATGGTCCAAGACGAACTCAAAGTCAAGGCTCCTGGTTGAAATTTGTTGACTTTTGCTACAAACCTAACACTCTAACTTCTAATGGCAGACAGCGGTTGGTCTGTCTAAGTGGAAACCACGACCGTTAAATGGGGGGAAAAAGAAGCAGCATAAAATGAGGTTAAAACGTGCTACTGAGCCTACTACAAGGTGGAGTAGGCCACCTACTGCTGATATCTGTGGATGTGATAACAACTGATAATGGCTGTTTAATAATAATAATATATGGGAGGGTACAATTAGTATTCATGTTACAAAGTAATGCCACATCGTGCCAAGAGATGCTGCACTACATTCAGTATCAGTATTCAAGTCTCCAACCACGCTGGCAGCTCTTTGAGACTCTACATTGGCACTGTGTTATTGTGACCTAAATACTGCCGTGAGCTAAATACTAAATACTAACATCTCAATGACAATGCTAACAGGCTGACATTGAGGTAAAATATTTCGGCTATTATGTTTATTATCTTAGTTTAGGAGCTTTTCATGCTCACATTATGACTAAAAAGTACTAAGTTTGTTGGGTATGTTGTCAGATTTGCAGATTGTTGGTCATAAACCAAAGAACAGGACAGTTTAATTGACCTAATGACCCAAGTTACTACAATTTATTCTGAGGGGGCCATGAATATTGTTTTATTGCAACAAATCCTACAGTTTTATTCAAAACCATCAATGCTACCTCCATGGTGATGCTAGAGTTAATGTCGGGGGATCTCGATTGATGTAGTGACCATGACATCACCCATTGGCTTGTGGAAGTCTTTTGAAACTGGAGGTAACAAGTGAGCATTGTATCTGTCTTGAGAACTCAAGGATACTATAAACAAAGTGAAATAATAGCACACTGTCAATCACAAGGTATCTCCTTCTTAAAAGGTGCACTCCTTTATTGTTAATTTAAAATGGGATAACAACTGACAAAGTGAGCATCATTCTGCATTCAAAAAGTCTTGAAACTAGCGATTTAGACCATAAACACATTAGGAAAATATTTATTCTGGTGATATTGCTATTTTAAGCAGTGAAAACATGATACAGACTGCAAAGGCAGCTGTACCAATGACATATGAGACCGCTATCCAAGTTGACCTTGATTTAACACGTGCGATGGCCAGCTCTCTGTAAGCGTCACGGACAACTTTGTCATAGTGCCCCTTTTGTTGATAAACCCCCACTATGCTGTCCTACTCTCTGTGTGCCAACATGGAACTGCCACCTCCTGGTTTCACTCTAGTTTTATACAGTAGTACTGTTTAATCAGGCACTACAGTTGCTCTATAATACTTCAAGCGTGTCTAATCTAGGAAAATGGGATCAAACTGGAGCTCAGTATTGGCAAATAAACTAGATCATCTCTAGCTACTATATGTCTGTCAGCCTCGTCTTTGCACTATATGACAAGGTCTGTCATCACCATAAGTATGGCCACTGTATTTAGTTTTGAGTCATGCCCACATACACCCTCTTGTTAACATAAACACTCTTTAGCATTCCAGATGTCCAAAACTGGTAAAGTAGTCCCTAAAATCCACTTTATGTCCTCCCGTGTGAGTATTCAACACAACATTCACAAAAAATTACAGTACCTGCTAATTTAGGAACATTGGAGACTGTTGCTACATTAAACATTTTCGGTTTTTCTAGTATTTAATGACTAGAAGAAGAGAAAAGGAGATGAATGCTAGCATTGTCCTTTAAACAAAGACAAAGGGAGCGTAGTTAGGTAAGAATTGCTCTGTACTGGATAGTAATTATAAAGGGATAATGGAGGGAATTCACAGAGACAGATGCAACGATGGTTTGCTTGTGTGTGTATGTTTATGTGGCTTTGATAGAGAGGCAAATAGAGAGTGTGAGATGGAGG
This sequence comes from Amphiprion ocellaris, assembly GCF_022539595.1. NCBI lineage: Eukaryota > Metazoa > Chordata > Actinopteri > Pomacentridae > Amphiprion > Amphiprion ocellaris. The sequence continues at coordinate 19,114,061 of NC_072772.1, forward strand.
GTAAAACAGTCATTTACTAGCTGGCCACCCTTACCAGCAGTCACAGCACGCACAGCCTGCTGACACGGATAAGTTGATGTAGTAATTGAAGGAGCAGGAATAGGAACCTCTGTCATGCAGAAAGGTGTGGGAGTGCAAGTGTGCATGCATACTTGTGTGTGTGTGAAGCAAAATAAGAGGGAGAGCAGCACAACAGATGAGGCAGCAAACAGTGAAATGGGATGAGGCTGCAAAACATTGAGACAATGATGTGCACTGAGAGAGAATGGAAGAGTTGGACGGGGGGGACTTTCTAACCGAGGGAAGACAGAGAATGAGTGATGAGGAGGACGGCAAAGTGAACAATGCCATCCTCATATGAATTACAGCTAATTCTCCTACTCACACACTCGAATTCAAATACACTACATCATCAACATTCAGCTCCTTCTGCACCTGCACCTCTCTCCCTACAATACGAAAACCTTAGGAAGCATCCAAATACAAATCGCAGTAATTCATTCCGGCTACGCTTCAACTCACAGCCTATAATGGCCAATGGGGTCTCCTTTCAATACACTTTACACCCTGCAAGTGTTCTCCATCAGGGTGTCCCCCCTCCCTGCCCAGGCCTGGCTGCGTGTATCGCATTGTCATCCATCTGTAGTGGAGGAATCATCAAATATTAACAGACACATTAGGACTACAAGAACTCCCTTCATGCACTCTGCTCAGCATGAGAAAAAGTGCTGGGTTGGAAAATGGGTCATGGCTACCAACAAGACAGGAAACTGTCGTACCTATTCTCCACCAACATTAAATAGGTTCTGTTCCAGTTCACGCACCTAATTTTGTTCTGTGCAGAGCATTTCAACCAAAAATAAATTGACTCCCAGCTGGAAACAATAAATAATATTTTTTTTTCCTGATCTAAAATGCAAATTGTGACATGAACAGTGAACATGTCATATTCTATAGGTTGGAAAGGGAGATGACTTTTGTTGACAATGCCTCCTTGATTATACCGGTAATTCCACTCTAAACTGGTGAAAACATACACTGGTCCACTCGATAGAACCAAAGTTCTTATGGAAACTCTGTTTCAGTGACCAGATATGGTCTGGATGTTGAATGTCCTGCAGAGAAAAATGGATGTTTTTTATTTCAGTAGTGCAGCAGAACTGTATAACATTAACAAGATAATTGCCATGTGTGTTCCGATACATTAGCATCTCTAAGATCATCTCAAACAAAACTATAATGAATTACAAAGCTGAATTGTGGGTTTTGGATTGCTGTAGCAGTACAGCTAGTGCAGATGTGAATTCCACCTACGTCCGGTTTGAACTTGATTTCTAACTTCACTTTTGCAGCAGGGATTCATGAACTCTACATCAACCCAAACCCAAAGGTAGAAGAACCAGGCTTCAAAAGACTTCATCAGTTCAAACATGATTATTTAGGATGAAGATATTGTTAAATAGCAGGCTATCGTTGAGTGAGTGTTACTGTTCAGAAACAAAGGAAGAAATACATCATATACCAAGTGAAACACCACACAAATCTGATATAATTGGAATATGTAGGAATTAGGGTGTTAAACAAGACTTCCAAGGACTGCATTGTGTTCCACTGCTGGTTGTGTTGGGTTGCAGCCTTGGATCACACTCCTGGGTTGCTTTTATGCTGCAGTCTGTCCCTTTTGTACTCCTGTATAATTGTCTGACACACAATGGACAATTCAAAAAAGATTAAAATTGATGCAGCAGAAGCAGACATATTGTCTTGTTTATCACACACTCTTCTCCCTTGACAAAACCTAAAATTACAGTACTTTACACACAATGCAGCTCCACTGCAGACACGTCGATCAAAGATTTGGGTGTATTATGTTGGTAGAGGCTAATGTAGCCTTGAGGGACTAACTTTAAGTAGAGATGAGGAGTGATTTACAGAGATGTGCTAAGCTTACTTCCTTTAACTCCACACACACCTAGATTTTTTTTTTCATTTTCAAACTTGTAGTTTTTAGACTCATCTGTCTCAAGCTCATGTCACTAGAGACATTTTATAAGATGTTTCACATTTCCCATAATGCAACTCATTACTGACAAATATATTTGTTTGAACTTCACTCCCCCAACTGTAACACAAGGCTTTTGTAAATTTGTACTCTCTAAGCCCAAGCTGAGATAACTCCAGTGACTTTTTCTGATTCCTCTTCATGTGTTACAGTGGATATAGTAAAACGGTAAGTGTAAGTGCAGATTTCACTCTCTGTGATGCTACAATAATCATCAGTCATTAAAACTAACAAGGACCTTGCTGTGACTCATGTCAGAATTGATAAACAAAGCGTAAGAACTTCCAGAACAATTGCAGTCCCACTTCTGGTGGATGATGATACCGTTAAAGGCTAATAGGGGTTGGTGGAGGAGTGGGGTATTTATTACCTGAAGAAAAGGAGGTCAGCAGGGGGACAAGCAGCAACATTGTTGCTGCATCAGGAAGCGTCAGGGATTTAATGAAAACGTGGTCTTAATTTTGAGAAACATTAGCACTAATCAAACCACTTTGAGAGATAGAGGCTGCCTGTCATCTCTGCCATGATCTCATTTGTTACAGTGATTATATGAAGGCATCATAGTTAATTTGACAATGCTATATAATGATGGTTTAAAATGTAATACCCATTACTCCTTTAAGCAAACACACAAACACTGTGTATAAGCAAAAAAAAAGCACCAACACAACAAAAAGCGTGTTATCTGATGAGTCAAAAATGCCATAAACACATGCAAGGTTATACAGTAGGACTCCTGTCATGTACTTTCCCCAAGGCAGAGTATAAACAAGTGCACTTAACTTTCACACTTCTGTAGTTTATGCTAAACTCTAAAGTAATATAGGTATTTTTTTCTAGGCATCAGACTGAAGAACAGATCAATTGAGAATAAATTTGAATAAGTACAGATGAATATCAAAAAATATCTGTTGCACATTGCTTATTACTACAGTAATATGGAGCTCATTTAGCTGTAAAACCTCACTCAGCCATTTTACGACTCTATAAAGTCAGCTTCCCAACCACTGATTGAGAAACTCAACACTGTTTCCCACTTATACCACACAGATATGGGTTTATGCTATTTATGGCAGGGTAAAATGTTTCACAAAAACATTGCACTTAATACATTTTAGAATAACTTCCCAAACCACTTCATTTTTATGACTGGACAAGAAATTTCTGTGAGGAAAACTCTGAGGCAACAGCCTTATTCCAGATTGGAGATGGTAGATTCAACACTGAATTAAATGATAGATTAAAACTTAGTGTAGAATTTCAACTAAAAGTCCTGTGCACTCGAAGTATTGTTATCTTACAATCTAAATATGCTTTTAAAAATTCATTATTACTGAAATATCTTGTGTCTCTCAGATAAAAATCCGGTGAGCCTTGGAAGTAGGCCTGGTTCTAGAACAAAATGATTTAAATTAGTGTAGGTCCTCTAAGATGGACACCTTAAAGTGATCGTTATCCACCTAAAACTGATTATTGCCCAGTTTATGTACATCTACAGCTGCTTTTATTTGGATAAAGCTGTTGCAACATGTAAATAAACATCACTTTACATCCACCCATGGTAATACTAAAAGTGTGTCTTCATGAGATGTATCATCTGCATTGTTAATTGACCTAAAATTTAAACAAACCTAGCAAAATATGGCATAATGTTTGCAAGAATATTCTGACCATTCCCTATTTTTAAATCACGAGCAACAAAATGTCCACTTTTACCTCACTTTGTGACTGAGTTGGGTCTTTGGCATATTTAGGCAGACCTGCAAAAGCTCCTTTTTACTGAGCTCATCCTGCACTGGCTGAAGTTGAAGGCCAAGCGTTGGTAGAGTCAGACAGCTAGAGTGTGCTGGTGGTAGCAGATGCTCTAACTGAGACAGCTGGCTTTTGCTGGTGTCTTTAAAATGACTTTGCTGTGGGCAATGTTGCTGTTTTCTTCATCATCAGTCACTGTGTCTGCAGCTCTGGAGGCTGTGTTGACGCTAGTTTTTGACTTTGGCCTTGACAACCATTTCTGAATATTGATGTAATGATATCTGGTCAATGAAGAAACACTAATTAACTGAAGTTGTTTAGCTGCACTTAGAGGCACCCAAGCACAGTTACTTAGACCAACACCACACAGCAGACATTACCAATTCCAGTTGCTGGTACTACATGCACAACACTTGCTTGGTCTCCTCCATGTTGATTCAAATCCCCCATGTCAAACATCCATATGAATGTCAGGACTCAAGGTTTCCCAGCAGAACGCTGCATTATAACAAGATGATCGACATTATTCCCTGTACCAGTTGGTTTTCATAATGCTGTGGCTGATCGGTGTGCCTTAACAATCACTAGAGTCAAGAGTCCTTGGGGTGAAGTAAACATCAGTATAACAACCAGATCTTGGAAGACTAGAATAGTGTAACGTCTTTTCTGCTATTTGAAATGTTAACAAAGTCGGTCCTGTTGTCCTTGATTTTACTCATATGAAGCATCCTCAAACGTCATAATGGCACATTGGGGCTGAGAAAGGTCAAATTTCCTGGCAAGGAAGTGCCTTGAAGGCTGCCTGTCTGAAACATGAATTAAGCTGGATGACGGAGCTGACTCTCACACCTTTAGGAATGAATGAGGATCTCAAGGTCTTCCTGTGAAGTGTGCTGTTAAATAAACTTAACCTGCTTCTAAATGAAAAAATTGACTTTTTACGCTTGTGTGTTTTATGTATTAAAAGAAAAAAAAACATTTCTTACAGAAAAATGTTCGATTGTTGTATCTTACAGAAAGATAAACTCCTGTAGCTTTTTCCATTTTGCTGAAATGTGAAGAATGTATTTTTCAGTTTTTCTTTCTGATTGTTTTGACTGATGTCAGTCCTCATGAGAAACCCTCATTCACATCACTTGTAGATATAAATGTGCACACATCTTTTTGGTAGGAGTAATTGTCCTGAAAATGTGTTTTTCATGCTTCTTTGTGTTTTATCTAGATAAATCTGAAGTTGTGGGACCCCTGGAGCCATTTGTACTGTAAATTCATGCTGTGTCTTGTAAAATTTATGTATGCTTCTGACTTGAGGGGTCGTCTTCAACAGGATTGGAGATGACATATGCTTTGGGGGAATCTTATGTGTGCAGGACACAGCTCCAATACGGCTGTGGTCTGTCTTTACATTATGAGTGCTACTGTGGGCTGTATTTAAGACTAATCATGCATTGCACTCAGCAGGAGCTCCCATCACCACTCACAGTTAAATGATAATTCAGGGTGTCCTTAAAGTCTTTTTACGATTTTAAGAATTTATTACAAAGGCAGTTGATAAGATATCTTAACCAGATTTGTTTTGTTGTAATCAGTGTTTATTAAAGTTTGTAATCACATTGAAATTGTGTGTTTTAGGTATACTGTGGGTGTTAAATGGATTGGAAGGGGTGGGCCAATTCCTTGGGCCAATTCCTTGGCCACCACGTTCACCAGATATCACTCCCTTGGACTTCTTTCTCTGGGGTTATGTTAAAGATATCGTGTATCGAACAAAGATACGGGACATTATTGACTTGAAGCAAAAGATTTCTGATGCCATTGCCACCATTGATGAGGCTATGTTACAGCAAACATGGCAAGAAATTGAGTATTGTCTTGATGCGCTTCATGCAACTAATGGTGCTCATATAGAGGTGTATTAAATGAGGTGGAAAAAACTTTGACAACCACTGATTACAGTAAAACAAATCTGGTTAAGATATCAACTGCCTTTGTAATAAATTCTTAAAATTGTAAAGAGACTTTATGGACACCCTGTATATTTTTGTTCAGAATCTATCTGTGGGTGTAATGCATACTTTTGCACTCCTGTAGAACTGGTCCTGCTTGGAGGTTATTCAGGCAGAAGCTACGATTAGTCTCAGAAGGTTTCTGAACACATGCTGAGGACCCTGAAACTGAAGCAGCTAAATAGAATTCAGCCATCAATTTTGTTTACACCTGTGCTTCTCTTAATGTGAATAATCAAAAGTGTCTTCTGTGAGGACTGCCTGTAGACCAAAACAAGAACGTCCAGTCCTCTCTAATGAACGGCCTCATATTAACAGTAATTGTCTAAATTGATTTCAGGTGTTTGGCTTTTTCACTAATGGGAAATCTTGGCACAATGGAAATATACTGAAACTGAATGATGAATACAGAAACCAGCTGCACAGAATGCCATAAGAGAAAGCTGGACCACCAACTTTACTTCCCCAACCAGACAATATGAAAACATTTTCTTTACTGACATAGCATTGGGTGATTTTTAGCTTTTGGGGTCTTAAAATTTCAAACAATGGAATTTGTGGCACATCAATGTGCCAAACTGTTGAGCACAAAGTACTTTCATTAAGAGACACAATAGGTGGACTGGGCTCTACAATACATTTTAATGAGTTGCTTTAAAAGCTGTTTGGGTTGAAACTGACCTTGACATTTTCTCCACACCAGGTAACATCCGGAACACGGAGAAGCTGAGCTACGACCGGCAGCAGCAGTACGAGATCCAGGTGACGGCGTGGGACTGTGGCCAGAAAAGAGCCCTACACAGCGTCCCTGTTCGCATTGACGTCAAGCCTGTCTGCAAACCTGGCTGGCAAGGTTAGCCCTCGTCATATCTGTTTATGTGCAAAGATTTCAGGCAGGTCGCACTGTGCAATGTTTATCCATCCCGAAATGGAGATGCAGTTGTCTGTGTGAGATTACTTCAGTTTGTACAGTGCGTGTGTGTCTCTGTGTTCACAGATGTGTTTGTTTGTATGCGATTACTGTGTGTTCCTGCTTACCTCTAAATGTGTGTCGCTCGCTGTAGTCTGCATGCTTAATTTTTCTCCATTTGTGCTTGTCATAGTGTCTGGGTTTCTCATCTCTCCTTACCTTTCAGCTCTCCTGTTTTTCTCTTTTTTTTCCCCATTTCTTACCTTCTTCCCCTCCCCATTGCTCTCTCCTTCCCTCCCTGAGGAATTACCCTGTCAAGTTTAGCTGGTGTGATCAACAACACTTTACTAAGAGCACCTTGACTCAACCAATACGCCTCCAAGCACATCAGAAAACAGTCGTGGCAGCCCTAATAAGGCCCCAAGTAACGCAAAGACAAGTATCTGAGTGATGCAACAACAACACAAACAACACTCAAGATAACTGCAGACGCAATTGACATTTGTCAGGGGGCAGCGGCACATGTGATGAAAGACAAACACATGCTGTGTGCGCCTTCGCATGCAACCATGTGCAATCTGTGTTGTTCTGTCATTAACAAGGTGATTCATGTGCTCTTTGGCGTCCAGCCATTTATCGTCCCACAGGACGCAATGTTAGCAGACTGGTGATAAACAGCGGTAAATGAGGACCCTGGCAGCAGCTCAGTGGCAGCCACTGAACCCTGCAAAAACTGTTAACTTGTTTGGCTCATATTCAATCTTCCAATCTGTGATTCCTCAAAAGAAGTGGCAGCACATGCCTGTGGTTTTGGATCAATTCAGATGTCTCTGATCTGAACCAAATTTCCAATAAAAAGTCAGGATCTTAAATTATACCAGAAAAAGCTAAATTAATTTATTTTGCATCAAGAAAATACATTATTTAAGGGATTTCTTAGGATTGCTACTGTTTCGTCAGTAACAACTTTACCAGATTGGTGTCTGATTTTAAGATCAAGAGGAATTAAGGTCATTGAATCAAACAAATAAAAGATGTGAAGAAATGAGGTTTAAAATATCTTTAAGAAAGAAATTTCTACCTTTAGTTGTAAATTCCGGATGATTATATGCAAATAGGACAAAGTCATTTTAGCAGCACTTGGCAACATGCTGTGTGGTGTTTGTTCATGCAAAGGAGCACAGCTTCAGAGAACAGTGATGGCAAACTGTATCACAGACTCGATTATGTGCAGTAAAAGCATGCAAAAACTACAGACACACAACAGAGTAGGTGACAAGAAAGAAAAGCTGCATGTTATACAAGCACAGCAACAGACAAAATATAGTTTTTTCCCACTTTAAAATAGTACATTTTCAGATGTCCATACATTCTGTATACACTTACTGTGAGCATGTATGTAATTTCAGTGTGTGCACAGCATACATGCATTCGCACAGACACACATAGAGCAGTTGCTGGTGTACAGGGTAATTCCTGCTCTCTCTAAATTCTCAGCGATTATCCTGTCTCTGAAGACTGGCTGCTTTTTAGCTCAAAGTTATGTTGAAATGATGCATACAAATACACACAAGCACAGATACACTCGATGAAATGGCGGTTGTTGCCATCGGCGTTGTTTGGCTGTAGGGATGAAGGGAAGGATGGAGCAGGAGAAGTAAATGCCATGGCCAGAGATCAGGGGCTATTTAATAGGCCTAGTGGTTGTTGTATTAAAGACAGGCTACTTTGGGAATGTCAGACACACACACACACACCACACTTGGACACAAAAGATGTGCTTTCGTGCAGTTAAAAAACTGTAATCTGTCTGATCAAATTAGCTATGGTCTGTGGCTCTGGACAGCAGGGCTCAGCTGTGTGTTTCTCTACCAATCACAGCTCCTCACTTGTTCCTGGAAACTCGTACTGATGGGTAGTGCCTGTGCACACACAAACACACACACATTCACAGAGGTGTGTACAGAAAGTTGTTTCAGCTGCAGTAGACAACTGTTTTCAGCTACTTAGCAATTAGCTGATGAACATAGTGGAGCGTTTAACAGCTAAAGAACAAGATATTTCCCATAAGAGTTGGTAGTAACTGAAAACTGCACTGAAGGAGACAATATTTGACTAGCATTGATCTGGTGTTCGGGACAGTTTGAGAAAGGACCCAAGTGATACAGACAGGACGAATAAACAAAAAGTAAACTTTAATAAAACATATGGGTAGTGATAATAGAAGGTGGCAGGACAGTAGACTATAACAGGTGCCACTGGAAAGTCTAGGTACAAACAGAATGAGACCAAATGAAATCCAAAAATCAAGTCCAACTACAAAACTAGAAAAATCGAAAAGTGAAAGTAGCAAAGGGCAGAGGGAGAGACTGGACTAAATGTACACACAATGGCTAATTAGGAGAGAAGCATAGACTGTATATATATATATATATTAAAAAAAATGGATGTAGCAGAAATTTTCTAAATCTGCATTCTTTCTGACAGCCAGCAGGTTACAAAAACAAGTCTGATTGTATAGGATTCTAGGAGAAAATGATCCAGCTTCTCACTTATCTGTTAGTTCAGTAAACATTTTTCCTAATATATTTATGGTCTTAATCTCTAGTTTCAAGCACAGAGGACATGAGTAAAGATAAACACTAAGGGACAAACAACAGAAAAACAAGGAAAGCAACAGAGACCAGAACATCTAATGGACAGTATCGTGTTTGCAAATAAATAAAAATACTGGTTCATTACTGCTGGATGGGCAAAACATCAGCTAGCAAGTTAACACTATAAATTTAAAAAAGATGCATCTGTGTTTCTGATTCCCCCAAGTGACCAAAATGGGTTTAAACTTAGAGAATAAGCCAGTTGTCATCTGGTGTTTCAGGTCTTTTGACATAAGTCATCCTTGTCAAGTGGCCTAGCCAGGGTTTGTCAGGTTCCTGCTTTGATCTGCAATCATCGTGCATTTTTAGCAGCCTTATTGGTGGTTCTGACTGGATGATCTTGTGTATTGCTGAAAATTGTTGTGACAAAAGTCTTTCTAATTGGGTCCCTGACCAAATGGCATCCACCACTGCACCATTTAGCAGCTGGTCAAGAATATCAGTGCCACTTCCTCATGTCCTTTGGACAACCACTTAAAACATGCGCCAGGGATTGTGTGTCTTACCGCATTTCTGCCAGACCCCAGAGGAAAAGGCTTTATAGGCTTGGGAGGATGTTGCAAACCATCTGCATTGGGAACATGATCCAGCATGGCCCAGCCTTCTAGACCTCTAAACTAGTGATCTTGTAATCAGCGGTTTGCCAGATCATGTCCATGCTCCCTGCTGCTGCTTCCCCACATCTTGCTAACCCGGCTGTACCTCTTCCTGGACCACATGATGGTTCTCCTCCATCTGAACTCCTTTGTAGCGATGCCATGGAAGGCTGCCAGTCCTTGCACATGCCGATGCCAATGCTCACTGCCATGGTTCAGCCGGTATGTCACTTTGTTTCTTTATTTTTTCAAAGCCTTTCAGTCCTTTCAATAACAGGAAACTACATTGTCACCAACTTTTTTTTCCATGCAAGTGCAATACAATTGAAAACTTTTAAGACTATTATAGTCCATCTCATATCTTGTCTCTTCATCTCCCCGCTGTCCACATAGAAACACAAACATGTGAACACACAGAAGAAAAACTAATAATGGAGTGAGCTGCGGTTGAGACTCTTCTCATTGTTTGACAGGATGGTTATCAGTTTTATTTGCTGTAATACAATGTGTCTAACACCACAATAAACCCTTTGACAGAAAGCTTCATGCAGTCAATCTTACAGCCTAGAAGCCTGAGACTAGCAGTTTGAGAAAACACACAGTGTGGAACAAGAAAAAACTTCATATTCCTGTATTTGTGTTTTCTTGGATAAAGTTTGAACACAGAAGTCAACAACACTTTTACAATGACATTAGAGAGAACTTAACCTCCACAGCTTTACCAAGGTTGCTGAAATGAAATTAACAACCCATTCACGGTCACAGTACAGCATGACATTGTTATATTTCCATCTATATATAACTAACAATGTCGTTAAAGAACATTTACATGAGCTGAAATGCAGTTGCTCTTTTGTCACACTTTCCATTCAGTGTCTACAATCTGATTTTATTCAAGACAACAATGTGGAGGTGGAAACACCTGACCATATCATGATTTTTACCTAATAGCTTTTGTCAGCAGCTCAGTGAAAATGCAAACTGCTGATATTTAGCAGGCCTATATCTATTTTCACCTGCGTTTGGTGAGTTGAAATGCCTTCATTTGCTAAGAAGCACTCACAAAGTCTCTATAAGGAAGTCTTGGTAGCACCCCAAAGCAGTTATATAGAGCTAACAAGACCAGACCCTTTCTAAATAAACACGCAAACCGTTGTTCTTCTAGCTGCAAGGCAACGGTGCTAACTACCGATGTAGCCCATTTTGGAAATATGTTTAAAAATGTTAACCTTTAATTCAAACATTTTCATCTATTTAATAAAAATAAAGTATTTGCTAAAATATATTTTAATTTCAGTCTTTCTATGTACAACAAAAAACATCAATTTTCTTTCTTTTACGGTTAATGAGTTAGAATGGTATTTTACATTAGGGCTGTAAATTCAGTGAGTTTTTGGTTTACAGTCAAGCTATGTGCATTGTTAAAGCTGTGACGTGCAGGCTGAGGACCCCAAAAAGACCCCCTCAAAAAAGTATAAAATACAGCTGCTACAACAGTGAACAGTTAAAAATACTTAAAGTCTCAGATGTCAGACTGTGGAGCTTAAAAAATTAAACTAAAGATACTTAAAACAAAAAAATCTATCTTTAAAGTCACCTCAGTTTAGGGGTTCAAATCTTGAAATGAAGTTCTTAAACTAAGACTGTAATTCTTACAACATGGCACATATTCAAGATGTCTTATCTGAGAATAATTTAAATTCATCTCAGTTTAGAAATGACCATTTTCAAACACCTAATAAGAGACTGTGATAGACTGGTGACCTGTCCAGGGTGCCCCCTGCTTTCACCCTAAGTCAGCTGGGATACCTCAGCCTCCCTGCTACCCTAATGAGGATTAAGCAGTGTATAGATAATGATGGATGTTTCAGACATGTAAAACCACAGTATGTGCTGGAAGTAGTTCTAGTTAAACCAAGCAGCTGCTTCCAGTGTTAACACATGACATCAATACATTTCTATTATAATGACCATTTGGAACAACAACAAAATTATTCTACCAAATGAATCCTATTTAATTAGAATAATTACCTTCAGAGCTTCAGTTCTTTTAAACTGGAACCCACTGACGTTTGACAACAACAAGAGGTAGAACATCGTGCAGTTATATTTTATGTTTGTTCAGAGAAGCAGATACATGCAAAAATGTTTTTTGTTGTTTTTTTTTTAATATTTTTGAAAATGTGAGGCCGCGGTGGAGGGTAGGTAGGTAGGTTGGTGAAGGTAGAGATGTGGGGGGGGGGGTAGAGGGAGCTACTGACCGAGCATGTCTTCAACCAGCAGCTCTTTTTCTTTCTTTTTGTCTTTCTCTGCCTTCTGTTCTTTTTGTTCCATCTCCTGCGTATTCTTTTCTGTCTTGTCTTTTTTTTCTTCTGAAAAAGCTGAAGAAACTCCTGTACTTTTTTCTTTTTCTTGTTCTCATGGAGTTCTTCTTTCTCCCCTTCCATGGTTCTTTTCCTCTTGCGGTTGCTGGTTTCAGACTCCACTTCTTCATCTTCAGGTGAACTCTGCCTCTCGGCCTTCGTGAGCTCTTTGAGATCTCTCGGCAGGAAGCATCCATGGCTTTCTGCAGCTCTGCAGTTTGGTGGTGGGATTGGTTGTAGGAACCACCCTGGTGTTTTGAATTACGTCTTTGAGCCAATGTTCACAAATAAAAAAAAATGTACAAAACATCTGACACAACTTTATACCTTTGGTACTGGTATGTCTGTAGCAGCTGGTAGTTGTTGTAGAGGTTTCAGTAGATGCCAGAGTAAAGTTAGAGAGGGGGGAGAGCAGGGAGTGAGGTTTGGGGTGATGGAGGAAGGAGAGAGGGTATGCAGGTGAGAACAGCCTTGCTGCTGTGGTTGCATGTCTTCAGAGCAACCAGCTCCAACAGCCATTTTTCTTCTTCTCTTTCTCTGCCTTCTGTTCTTTTTGTTCCTTCTCCCGCTTAGTCTTTTCTGTCTTGTCTTTTTTTTTTGTTTTTTTGCTCTGAAAAAGCTGAAGAGGCTCCTCTTGTTTTTCTTGATCTCATTGAGCTCTTCTTGCTCTACTTCCGTGATTACATTTTCCTCTTGCAGGTTGTTGGTTTCAGGCTCTACTTCTTCACCTTTCTTCATAACTTTGTCTTGTTTTTCTTCCTGCAGTTGTGTCTCCATCTGTTTTGGAACCTTTTCTTCATCCTCTAGGTCTTTCTCAGGCTCTTTCTCTTCCTCCTGTAGTACTTCTATCTCTTTTTCACTTTTAAGACTGAGGATCTTCTGTTCCCTCATGTTGAGTTGCTCCTCTAGATGATTAATCACTTCTTCATCTTTGTTCTCTACTTTGTCTTGTATTTGTTCCTGCACTTGTGACTCCTTCTGTTCGGGAACCTTTTCCTTCTCAGTTGCATTGTTCTCCTCCAGGTCATTCTGAGGCTCTGTCTCTTCCTCCTGTAGTATTTCTTTCTCCTTATTACTCTTCATACTCAGGATCTCCTGTTCCCTAGTGTTGAGCTGCACCTTTAATTGACTCAACTCTTCTTCTTTTGCCTTGATGAATTTGGCAAATCCCCGCCTCTCGGCCTTTAGGATTTCTTTCAGTTCTCTCAACTCATTCTCCCTGCCCGCCACAAGTGAAGCCTTGATGCCAACAATACTGGAGCTCAACTCCAATTTATTACTGAGTGTCCTGTTTTCTTTCACAAGGTCTGTGATATGTGCTTCTAGGTTGTTGTTGTGCTCTCTCAGCTGCTGGATTTCAGCATAGGAAGCATCCAAAGCTGTTTGCAGCTCCATGAGTTGGTTGGATAGGATGTAGGGACCACCCTGGCAACTTGGATTCAATCTTTTAGCCATTGTTCACAAGTAAAAACACAACTTTACATAGTTGGTATTAATGCGTCTGTCGTAGCTGGTAGTTGTTGTAAAGGTTTGTTGCAGTCGTATACTCCGGTTCTTTGTCGTACTCAAATGAGATGACGGTGTAGCAAAGTTGGGCTTCTTCAGTAGATACCAGTTGCTGCTTACTGTCAGACTGTCCTGTATTCCACACACCTTTGACTTTGTTTATGTCGCCTAGCAACAGGACCATGTTTACTTTTGATGATTCTGCATCTCAAAAAATAACAACATTGTGGAATAAGTCCATTATTTTGCAATTAAATTCAAAAACTCAACTCTTATACATTTTATTTAAGTAAAAATCAAAGTGAACATTATTGTCAGTGTCTCTACATGTGCATCACATATAGAGAGATTTAAATGACATTTTTGAAGTTCCACAATGTCCAAAAAAGAATATATATATATATATATATATATATATATATATATATATATATATATATATATATATATATATATATATATATATATATATATATATATATATATAGTTCGCACACACACACACACACACACACACACACACACACACACACACACACACACACACACACACACACACATTTAAGATTGAAAAGGATCCAAAAGAATACAAACAGAAAATGTGAATACAGTGCAAATAAGTACAGGAGTGCAGAACTGTAGTTGCAGCAGCATACTGGAAGAGACCGGACAGACTCTTAAAGTGTAAAGTGCTGGATGTGGGTGTTTGTGAAATACAATGAAACACAATAAAAAATTCGACATTTCAAGTTTTTTTTTGTTTTAGCTTTGACGGTTAAGGTTTTTAGGTCATGAAAATCTGAAATCCAGTATCTCATACTATTAGAACATTTCCTAAGATCAATTTTAAAAAATAAGATTTGTAGAAAAGAAATGTTCAACTTCTTGAAAGTATGTTAATTTATACACATTAATATTTGGTTGGGGTATTTTACGTCAAATTACTGCATCAATGCAGCGTGGCATGCAGGCGATCAGCCTGCTGAGAAGGTATTGAAGACCAGGTTGTTTTGATAGCAGCTTTTAGCTTGTCTGTGTATTTGGGTCGTGTGTTTTTCATTTTCCTTTTGATAATTACCCATAATATGCGGTTCAGGTCAGGTGAGTTGGCTGGCCAATCAAGTGCAGTAATATCATAATGAGAAAAACATTTGGCAGTAGTTTTAGCTCTTTGGGAAGGTAGTAACCCCTGCTAGAAAATGAAATCTGCATCTCTAGGAAGCTTGTCAGCCTATGCAAGCATGCAAGCATGAAGTACTCTAAAATCTCCTTGATAACACACTTGATAAAACACAGTGGACCAACGCAAGCAGTTGACATGACACCCCCAAATCATCACAGACTGTGGAAATTTCACACTGCCTTCAAACACTTTGGAATCTGTGTCCCTACACTTTTCCTCATGACTCTAGGACCTTGATATCCTGTTTAAATTTCAGGTGTCTTTCTGTATTCATGGTGCTGTGGCTTAGTTGGTTAAAGTGCCTGTCTAGTAAACAGGAGATGACAAATGACAATAAGATGACCTCGAGGTTACACAACTGCATAACACCTCCCTAGTGGCTAGTTTGAAAAGCCCTCAAAGAAACAATGAGCAGCTTTCTCACAGCGCGCTAATATTACCAAGAGGTTAATCCCTGTTCTCATAGATCTGAGGTTACATTTTGTAACTACCCATGTCTCACTTTGTCAGGCCACCTGATCAGTGAGAGCACACTGGGCTTTTCAGGACTGGGGCCTTAAAGAGACAAGAGATGAAGCAAAATATTTCAAACAGAGGATGATGCAGCAATGTACAGTCTGGATAAAATAATGTGTTCTTTGAATATTAAAGCATTCAAGCATTCCACCCAAAATATGATTATATACCTGTAAATATGCTAAATTTGTGGTCTTGAAGTGGCAAGTCCGTCCCTTATCATGTCTTTGACGCTAAACAGAAGGTTATAGAAATGCGATTTGTTCTGCAGGTATCAAACCGAAGACATTGTACAAAAATGAACATGTAATGATAAGACTACTTAACAACAAGAAAAACACGTATGATTTCCAACAGATGAGTCCCGATAAGTCCGCAACGGTGGATTTGTAGTAGATTGCAATCATGTGATCGTCAGCAGGCAGTGTTTTTACTTGTTGTCATAGTTACAGTGACGCTGTGCCGCTATCTCACAATGATACAGATATTTTTAACAAATCCATGGATCCAGACTATAAGCCGCATCAGTGCCAAAATCTAATCAGTTGGTCCTTGTGTCATTTATGACCTTCCCTGAAAATTTCATCCAAATCCATTAGTCCGTTTTTGAGTAATGTTGCTAACAGACAGACAGACGGACAAATGTAATCCTATTGTGACATAACTCCGCCAAGTTCCTTGCAGAGTAATAGGGATCACCAGAGTGATTGATGCTTATCTTGAATTTCTGGACCAATATCTGGGAACTTATCCAATACTCGTTGAGGCATTTTAATTGTAAACCACAAATGTCGAACCTCATGGTGGCACTTCAGTGGCGAGTCATCAGGAAAGTCAGAAATGTCTACGAATCATTGCAGAGACGCTTGCATTAAAGAGCACTCAATTATGTTGTGCTTTGTGCTGTAAGAAAATCATTAAATACTCATTTAAATTTGACAGGGCTTTCCTCACCTGCAGAAAAATACAACCCAGAACCAATTCTGTCACGTCCTCTATGGTGCGGGGTGAAGTTGCAAACACACCACTACACAGCTTAGCACAAGCCTTGAGTGGCAGACTGTCACACTGATGAAAACACAAATCTACATATTCATACCCACTCTTTGTGTTTTGAGAATGTCTCTGAGCCTTGGGTACGTGTGTGTCCGCATGTTTGTGTGTTCGCACATGCCTCACAATGCTGCTGCTGTTTTGCCTCTAACAGCCCCAAATTAAAACTGACCCCAGGGGTATTGTCAGTCAACAGAATTAGTATGAATCTCAGACTGCAGCTCAGGTTTCTAAACTATCAGCGAATAATTAGAGCAATACAACATAGGTGTTTCTGTCCTAGATGTTTGCATTTCGCTGTCAGTTTCTCCCTAATGAGACCAACGGAAGGCATCATTATGAGATGAGCAGCCACTTTTTTGGAGAGAGGTGGCATTTAATATTTACCTTTGACAACAGCAGTCTTTTATAGCTTTGAAATTAAAACCACCCATCCTTTACATGAGGAGTTATTCAGCAGTTTAATAAGCTGACAACATGTAGGTTCTACAGCAATATACTTGTGAGGTTGTTACATAAAGCCATCCCATACCACACTTGTTTGATGTCTCCATTACAACAGAAAATCTAAAAGAAGGAAAATCCTGTGACATATGCTGCATTGATGATCCTGGAGGTAAATTTGTAGAGTGAGGAGAGCTGAATAAAAAATTAATATCTTTGGAACAGGCAGAGTAGGAGATGTGACTGGTTATTAAAAATGCATGCACCACACGTCAATACTACTCATTTTCAGAGGAGGTTTTTGTAACAGGTGTTGGACCAGTTTTCGCAATCTGTCTTCCCTGGATTGAAGATGGCTGATTCCCTAAAATGTGAGATAAACCTATAAAATGCACTTTATTGAAGAGAAAAGAAAACCAGGCCACAACTTACAATAACTCTCCAGTGACATCCGCAACAATAGCATGACAATCAATTTTTTGAAGGGCAATATATCTCAGAGACGGGAAGATTTCTTTGAAAAAGTAGTTGAGCTTGAAAATGCGGAATGTACACAGTCAGAAAGCTCAAAACAAATCTGAAGTGAGGATTAAGATGGAGAAACATGCGTGGGCAGAGCTGTATCGTGATTCATTCTCACACATAGGCAGCAACTGTTCTCCCGTTTTATTTAACTATAGAAACATGAGTAAAGTTCACTGTGACACAAAACAAACAAATGAACAAACCTTGTTTCCTCAAACATTGAAATACATTAGATGTTCTACTCTATTCACACATGTTCATGTGCATAGTGGAACAAGATGCAAACCCCACAGAGACCTAATCATCAAACCTCTGCTCCACTTTACCACTAATGTAGAAAAATATCACAGAGCAAACCAGAAACAACACAGCCTCACACCAAAATGTGTAATAGCTATTTTGACTAAAAAGTGCAAACCTTATTCGTTTTACAAGAAAGGTGGTAACATCGTAAAGCTGACGGCTTGATTTCTATTGATCTGGATTCACATTGTGTGGCTCACAAGTTTTTATTGCTTTGCACATTAAAAGAGAAACCACATTGATTTCATTAACCACCAGACTTTCACTCATGAGACTGGAGTTTGAGTAAGAGATGGAGGTAGCCTCCAGGTCCGAAGAGTGAAGCCAAAGTAGAAGAGCCTTTAAGCTGCATTCTTCCTAACAGCCAAGAGGAGGCGACTCCTCTAGTTGCAAAAATAAGTCTGATTGTACACAAGTGTATGAGAAACTGATGCTACTTGATTAGTTACCTGGGCTGCACAGTGGCTCGGTAGTTCGCACTGTCGCCTTGCAGCTAGATCCTAGCCTGAGGCTGACTCCAGCCCCCTACGACCATAACGACGATTAAGCAGTGTATGGATAATGGATGGATGGATGGATGGATGGATGGATGGATGGATGAATGGATGGATGGTTACATTGTGATCGACGGGATGCCATAGTATTCTTGAGTCCTCAGACAGATTAACTACTCAATCACATCAGGTTTCAAAAGACCAGGATGACAACAGCCAAACTGCAAACTGGAGGCTTCCAAATTGTTGTCCACAAACCAATAAGTAAGGCCACGACCGTTAGTCCAAAGTGTGTATGTGTGTGTTTGTGTGACAGCTCAGTCTCTGACATGACCTAAGCCCTAAAATCTGTCCCGGCCAGCAAGTAAGTCTAGAGCAGCTGTAACTGTGACGAGAGAGATGGAAATAGACATTTTTGAAAGTGCCTGTTTATACATTATGATTTCAAATCTTTATTTGCAGGAAGAAGATTGTGTTATTTCTTCTTCTGTACTCATAAATTGCCTCACTTTAGAGATTAAAATTAGACAAAACCACAAGGACACAGGAGCAGCACTCTGCTACCAGTACCACTTAGGAAATGTGATCTAGTTAAAATATTCTTTACAAAAAATGGTGTCAGAGACTCCCAGTGACAGAGTACACCGTGTTAGCAGTTAAGTTGGTGGAAAGTTGAGAGCCAACCTGAGAATTAGTGAGTATCTGAGATCGGCAGACGCTCTCAGGCAAATTCTCTCTTTGAGGAACAGAGCTGCATTTTCTGCTTGACTCTCCAATATGCCATTCAAGGGTGTGTGCGCATGTGTGTGTATGTGTGTGTTGGCAGCCCACAGTCCTGATGTGTGATAAGAGCAGCAAGAGGATGAATTAAAGAGGGGAAGAAGAAAAATAAATGGCTCGGCACTTCCCTTTCCCATTTTCTTTAACCTCCTTCTCCTCTCTTGCTTCCTCTCTAATCTCAGACTGAGGCCGTCTGGCTGCTGCTGTAGCACTTTTCATTCCCTCACTGCTACTAGCTTGTTTTCCCTTATTACATTCATTGTTTCCTTTCCCCCTTTTGCCTGAATGTCTGTGTCTTGCATTTTTTCTTCCCTTTCTGGGTTTGATTCTTTTTCCTCTTTCCTCTCATCTTGACATCTGGTCTATCAGTTCGCCCTCGTGTTCGGGCTTCTTTCAGTTCCTTCGCTTTTCTTTCTTCTCTGATCCACTGCTGGTTGTAAGAAGTCACCCAGTCTAAAGCACAGTTACCAGACTCTCTTCTTGCTCCTGTTTTTTTCCCGCTTTTATCGATTACATCATAGCATACATGTGCACGCTGGCAGAGGAATCATCTGATGTGAACTCTCCCTGCCCTCTGACCTGGCTTCGGGCAATGGAGACAGATGAACAGTGGCAGGCTAAGGCTAAAAAGACAGAGATGAGCCTGACACCCTGAATTCACTTTATTGTGTCAGAGGAGGGCAATGCTTGGATAAAAAGGAAATGTGTGTGTGTGTGTGTGTGTGAGGGGGTGAGCATGTGGAGGCAGTGTGAGGTGCTGGGGAGAAAGAGAGAGAGTGAGATCTGTGCACAAAGTACTTGTGGTGTACCCACAAATTGTGTAACCGCTTCTGTATTTATTTTAATTTATTTGGCCAAACACATATTTTTAGATCTGCAAGGCAGTACATGATCCTGCACCCAGGTTGCCTTAAGGGGGAAACTTCCACCTAGAGGCAATCTGAAAGATAAGTCAGGAGATCATGTCTTTATTTTTGAGAGAGCTGACCTGTATTTTACAGGCAAGGACATGATGAAATAACCACTATTTTGAGCATTTATGTCAAATTCGTGAAGTTTGAATCTTCACCACAAGAAGCAAATCTAGGCGGGTCAGTAGATTTGTTTCCACTACATTTTATTACTTTTTGGGCTTTATACCATCACAGAATATTATTAGATTTGTAACCATCTGCACCTCAAATCCTGTCAGTTTGCTAGAAAGCCATGGCATCTTTAATAAAATCACCAACATTACACCACTCATCAGAACCAGAACCTATAAAAACAGAAAGATTTTACATTTTTTAATGTCTAATCCAGATATTTCATCAAGAAAATCTTATATATATGTTTTAAATATGGCTGCACAGTAGCTCGGTGGTTAGCACTTTCGCCTTGCAGCTAGATGATCCTTGGTTTATGTCCCGGCTTTCCCGGGATCTTTCTGCATGGAGTTTGCATGTTCTCCCTGTGCATGTGTGGGTTTTCTCCAGGTACAGCTGATGCAGTGTTCACTTGTTGTCATAGTTACAGTGACGCCATGCCGCTATCTCGCAATGACACTGAAATTTTTTAACAAATCCGTGGATCCAGACTATAAGCCATGTCACTGCCAAAATTTAATCACTTGGTCCTCGTGTAATTTTTGACCTTCCCTGAAAATTTCATCGAAATCTGTTATTCCGTTTTCGAGTAATGATGCTAACAGACAGACAGACAGATAAACCAACGGCAATCGTCACATAACTCCGTCGAGGCTCCGCCTTCTTGGTAGAGTAAAAATAAATAAAAAATGTGCTTCTAGGTGCAACTGAGAAGCCATGAGTGATTCAAATGCAACCAGTAGTCATTTGACACAATTTCAAGAAGGTTTCTGGTAAACTGCAGGCTGTGTTTACACAGGAGGCACATAGAGCTAATGAGAGAAACTGAGAGCTAAAGTAAACATGCTTGATCAATAAGATAAATGCAGCAGGGCTCAAAACGGCATCAAGAGGAGCAAAATGTTGGAAGCTAGATTCAGCATGGTGCAATAATTTTCTACAGTTGATGTACAGAGTAGTGTGAAACACACAGAGAGATTGTTAAACTGCAAATAGTTTTTAAAAAACAACATTTTTTCCAGTTTTGATAGCACCTGTGGGCACTTTTTTAAAAATTTGTAAAACATTTGATTATATAAATTCAGCTTTTCTTTTTTCTTTTATGATTTATGACATTGTAACTTTGTAACTCTGGCAAAAGACATTTTTTGAGTTCTCCCTGTATACCTCATGGTCATGCTGTCTCCATAGCAATGCAAGACTCTATATAGCAATGAAAGCACATTAAAGAAAAATGTGACAGGAGCAAAAAATATTCAGAAATTGTTTGGGGTTCAGATGGTTAAATCCATAGAATTAATAGGTGCACTTGTTATATTAAATAAAAATCTTCATATTATATTGTGTCCCAGTAAAGCTAAATTATCATCGTAAATTATAAATTGAAGAGAAAAATAATACTGTACTGGATTTGTGTCCAGTATTAGTAGTGAATATCAAACTAACTATCAAAGTACACTGGACATGTGTGATATTGACAGCTATGGATGTGTTTTTGGCAAAAGCACAGTACAAAACAGCTGTATTCATGGACTCATAAAACTAAGTCACTCCAGTGGGCTAGAAGAAACTGAAACAGAGAAAAATGTTGAGAACTTTATGTGAAGTTGATTATAAGATGTAATCTAGAAGATGAACCGGCGCTCTGTGTCTTCATTCCTGCTAAGCTTCACCTGTATTTGTTCAGAGTTTTTGCTGTGGCACTAACCCTGAGACCCATAACACACCTATACCATCACACAATGGTGGACATAGCATAGACACAAATACACAGCACACACCCACACACACCTACAGAAGAGTGATTACACTGGCTCTGTCCTTGTCTCTCTGCCTGTTGAGATTGGAGTTTCCTTTATAGTGGCACTTCAGTGTCAAGGCAACATTGAGCGATCATGATTACAAAGACAAAGGAGAGAGAAGGGATGTAGGAGGGAAATAAAGCAGCAGGGAGTGACTGAGGGGGAGACAAAAAAGGCAGAGGAGTTAAGGGGGATTAATAAAAAGGTACATTTCTATATCTCTGGGAAAGGTTTTGGAACATTAAGCCTCAGGGTCTCTTTGAACCAGGGTTGCAGTTATGTCGACGTATAGTGGACAGCTGAGGTTTCCTTTTATCAATTGTTCTACAGTAATGCTGCATTCTGACCCTCACCTCTGCTATGAGCTTTGAATAGTGACTTCTGTGGGGAGAGGAGACCCTGAGGCAGACATGCATCCGGGATTACGGTGAATATCCCGACTTGCTTTGGATTTCTTTAGGATCCCCCACAAAGAGATAGAGGATGTGGGGTGGCTAGAGTAGTTTACTTTGTCTACATCCACACGTACACTACTGTTTGGGGTCATCCAGGCAATTTCATGTTTTAGATGAAAACTTGCACCTTTATTCCTGTGCTAACACAATTGCACAAGGGTTTTCTAATCGTCAATTAGCCTTTCAACATCATTAACTAACACAATGTAGCATTAGAACACAGGAGTAGAAATGTTCCTCTGTACCCCTATGAAGATATTCCATTAAAAATCTGCCATCTTGACTGTATTTCTAGTTAATTTAATGTTGTCTCCACTGAAAAAAATTGCTTTTCTTTAAAAAATGAGGACATTTCTAAGTGACCACAAACTTTTGAATGGTAGTGTATATGTTTTAACTTTAAAATTAAGTTCTAATACTCAAATGTTGTCCACCCAGACAAGTGTTTTAACATTATTTCAGAATGTTGGTTTCTTAGTTGTAGAAAATATTTCAGGAAAAGAACAGCAATAGTGAAAACAGAAAGACGTTTTGAGCCGCTTAACGGCTGCAAGGTCAGCAACACCTTGTTATCAGTGTTGATGATGATGATGATGGTGATGATAGATACTTTATTAGTGCCAAGGGAAATTCAAGTATTCCACAGCTTACATATAACAAAAAAGGCATGTCAGTAACATGATTAACACTAACATCAAAGGTTTGTATATACTCTAAAGGGCATGCTCTAGAATACTATAAACTCTGAAACTGTAAAAACTTCTAATTTACATTCAATGTCTATAGAAATAGTAAATGTGAACCCAAAAGTCACTGTCCAGTAGTTATACATTTCAAGGCACAGTGATTTAAAGTGATTCAGACAGGTAGTAAAAAAAACTGTTGTAGTAAACTACATAAGGTGCATAAACATTCTACCATCACATTGGATCAGTCCTACTGTGATCATGACTACGACCCCCCCGACCCCTCAGTGATGAGATGAACAATCTGACGGCCAGAGGGAACTAGTGACAGTCAAGGCTGTTGTCTTTGTGTTCTTTTAGAAAACCTTGACACGACAGGAGCATGACGGATCAGGGAACAACACAGATATCAAAAAGTGAATTGGTATCTGCATCACTGTTTCCAAAAATCTTGCTTTTTGTTATGAAACCGTGCTTGCTTATGAAAATGAACATATTCGTGTGGATACAGCCTTGGTCTGCTGCCATCATGAGCAGGATGAAAATAGTGATGGAAACAAAAAGAGAAGCATGTTTGGGGCTTCTTTTTTACTGAACAGTTTCTGTGTCTCCACTTTAAACACCCAGGATTAAATTGTCATTTTCACTCAATCCTCAAAGGGGGCAGAAGAATGAGAGTTACTCTAGACATGAAATTGGGGTCTTTTAGGAGGCTCCCCACAGAATCCTGCTGAATGAGAGCTGGTGTAATTTCATTAGAAATTATCCCATTAAAGGCTTTATAACACTATTGTAATAGAAATACATTTGTGCCACCTCAGGTTCTTTCAGGGCAGACCTGTGATTTCATGCTCTTATCTTGCAGTGGCATTGAAAATGTAGGGATAGTACAGATTTATGATGTTTTCAGACTTGTTTTAAAGCATTTTTCGCACAATGTATTGCCATGAATATAAGATAACTGAAAATATGAATTATTGAAATCCCTGCCACCTTTTTTCCACACCTAGAAGGCTTTAGAAGAAACACTTGAGCTTTTAAATGTATTTAAAGCTTCACTGATAGATAATTTCATGTTAACAATTCCTAAAATTACCAAGTGAAATGAGGAAATTGTGGCTCAGTGAGGATTCCACAGAGAATCCTTGCATGGCTCTGCAGTTCCTTCAGCTCTGAGTAGAGTTTGAGCCACTTTCAGCTCTTTGTTTTGGTTTTACAGTTCTGATGTTGCTCCATGTCTGCTGGTTGCATAAATCTCCAGCAATATGTCTGAACAGCGTCCAAGTGGTGAAACAGCAAAAAGATTTTCTTTGACTGTCTTTAGGATCATACTTGGGAGTACATTCTTCTGTCTGGATGCACAAAATCTCAAGTTGTGGAACATTCAGGGAACATTAAAACTTTTCTCTCTCCTCCGTTTCCATCTTTTAACTTTTCGTTGTGTTTTCAAGCTCCTCTCAGCCACCACCTTTTAGAAGCCCTACACTTTTCCGTTGCAGTCGCAATCTCTCCATGCACTCAAGGAAGGAAAAATAAAAGAGAAAAGCCTCTTGTATCGTGCTCAAAGAGCATGCATGAAAGCATTTAAATGAATACTTTGGGGGTATTGTGGAGAAAGAGAGACAGAAGGACGGCCAGGGAAGAAGAAGAGGAGAAATCAGAAAGATGGCACTCTGTGAAGAGGAGGCAGACGGAGGAGGACAGAGGTGGAGAGGGAAGGAAAGGAGAGCAAAGGAGGGAAAAAAGGAGCAGAGTGCTCTTTTAAATGGAAATTGGGTCTCTCACTGATGACTGGGACGAGTAATGATGACCCCCCCGCACACACACACCCTCCACCATAACTACTTCAGTGTGGTGTCAGCATTTTCACATGCGCACACACACACTATATTCACTACACAACTATCATCCTACACATCCACACATCTGAAAACAGGCAAGAACTAAGTGATGACACACACACACACACACACACACATACACACACACACATACACACACACACACACACACACACACACTCTCTCTCTCTCTCTCTCTCTCTCTCTCTCTCTCTTCCACTCTCCAGAGGCGGGGAACAGCGTGAAAGTGTGATGATGCATCATTTTCTTAAGCACCTCTATCCATCTTCCCTTCCTCACCATGACTTTCTCCCCACTTTTCAGCCCCGTTATTTGAAGGAGGATGATGGAACCATACCTCACTTGTATGTTTGTATGTATGCAGCAGTGGGTCTGACTACATACAGTTTCAGTGTGCCTGAATTTCCACATGCAAACACACAGTAGCCGACATATGAGTGATGTATCATTATCACATCCACACACGCTGGTATGCTCCTATATTCTGGTAGGGACACAAGACAAAATACCTCGTCTGTTTCACTTCAAATGAGAGTTTATTTCACTGTTTTTAACTGTAATTTTTGAAGAATTTGTAACTAGTAGAATGTGAGACATATTATTCACAACAAAAGTCTGTACTTTTTTAAATGGTGATTTGTTCTTTTACAAGAATTGATCATTTTATTTCACAAATTTTCCTGTGTAGAAATTAGCCAAAAAAACTGTTATTTTCACAGAGATTTGCCAATATTTCAAAGAAAAATAAAGTTTTCTTTAAATTCTGAAACTTAGAATTTACAGATTTTCCCTGTTTTGTTGAATTACAGATTCTATCTAGTAAAAAGTATTGATTTACAGTTTGACAAAATAAACAAAAAAACAGGCCAAAACTGTACATACCATCCAAATCAAAAATCTGTTTTTACAATAGTAATTAGTTTTATCTACATTATGTACATTGTGACAAAACTGTGCAGTTTTATTTAATTTAAAAACAATAACTATAGAATTATTTTGACTATATTTGCCATCATTTTCAGTGTTTACAATTTTTGAATGTTACAGTATTTCACCTTTTTTTTGTTTGTTTGTTGTTATTGTTTGACACGCTTGCTGACAGATTTTAACTGTTTCTTTATAGAATTTTTATTTTATTTCTTTTTATTTTTTACAGTGTAGGAGTCCAGCTAAAAATGTGGATTATAAGCATGATTAAAATCAGAAAAATAAATTTCAAAATAAAGAATGTGTGTGCATATTACAGAATGCACCCAAGTAGAAGTCATCTCATTGACAGTCCTTTTTTGTTGTCTTTCTTTTCTATAATTGGCATTTAGATAGAAATCCCTTTGCATTGCTTTATTATTGTGATGTATAAATTAGGTTACTGACATGTTTAATTGTAATTATTGTATCAGACTACATTTTTCAAAGACACCAGTATGAAAGTAGGAGGTTGTAAACAATGATGATCTGGTCTTTTATGCAAGCTAATGGCTCTTTAAATAGTCACAATGTACACATAATTTGCAGTAGCTGATACACTTAACAATGGCTGCACTCTAAGTAATTGTATCAGTCCTGTCCCCTGGTTTTATGCATGTTGACTCACCAATTACACCGCGATGATTCTAGTGGAATGTATCTATCATTAATGTTATCAAAAACACCTGTAATTTCCCCTAGGCTGCTATGAAATGTACAAGTGTGTTATTTGACAGAGGTCTGATAATGTAGGAGCAGCTGGGAAACACCTACAATACGAATACATGTTTAAAGTGACATCTAAATTCAAATTCAAATGCAGTTAGAGCATATTATCCTCATCCTGGTGTATCCAGTAATGTCATCTGTAATTAGGTGATATGGTTCTTCCCTTTCCATTAAATAAATAACAGCCTTCATGCAGCTGCCTGAATTGCACCACAATTATACAGATGAGTCAACTCAGATGTGTTTAAAGCACAATTGTAGTGTGAATGCTGTACAGCATGACCATAAATAGTGGCTACCTAATAGACCACTGCTCAGTGATAATGTTACCTCATGGCCAAACAACTCTGACCCATTGGGGCATAAACACGGGAGCTCTATGGAGCTTCTGTGAATGGGCTTGTTCTGACATGTTCTGAAGTTTTTCCATCCTATTGGGATCTCAGTCAGCATCTTGGGCTCTTGGTTGTGTTCCTCGAGCTGTTTCTGAGCAGTAATTGAGGTGTGACGGGGTGTATTGTCCTGCTTGGGGAGTGCCATATTCATAGGGGGGTGCGCTTGGTCTGTAACAATGTGTAGATGGGTGCTATGTGTCAAATAACATCCACGTGAATGTCAGGACCCATGGTTTCCCACTTCACCTGTCAGTGGCTTTCATGTTGTTTCTGATCAGTGTGTATGATGCAGTGTAATAAGTAGTTGGATCATGATTTCACATTTTCCTCTTTTCATTAATAGGATATGACAAAGTCTATATATTTAAAAAAAAAAAAAGAAACTGTTCACTTGCGCGCACACACATAAAAGTAGTTCATCTGTCTGATCCCAGTCCCAGTGAGAAGTTTGTACTCCTGCACTGATGAACCAGCACCACATGGTGGTTTTCATGTCTGCCAGGTTTCCTCTGCCTCTCATCTTCCTCTCATATTCACAAAGTGAGGAACTCTTGGGCCGCTGTATGAGTTCTGTTCAGCTTACTGCAGGCAAGCACACAACTCAATAGAGACCAAATAGCTTCCTATTAAACCCACACTGCTTTTAAGACAGCTGAACTTTAGTGCAGGGCCGTGTGTTATTGTGCCTGTGCATCCGAATCACAAAGTGCAAGGGCTTTCTGTGTGATTTTTAGATGTATGTCTCTACGGTATGTGTGCTGCCGCTGTTTGTACAGGTTTTTGTTTTGGGTTGTGGTTTCTTTTTGAGCTCATGCTACACCTGTTAGTGATAGCAGCAGCAGCAGCAGCAGCAGAGCAGCAGTTTCCTACAGAGTCTCTTAAATAGGAGTAAATTATTTAGCAGGGACACAAATGCAGCTCAGCAGTGGCTCTGCAAGATTACAGGACCTACTGCTTCATACATGATGGTGGACCCTAAAATAAACCCTTTTATGGCTGAGTGTGCAGCATGTACAGACACTTTCCTCAAGTGAAAACACAAAAATAAGTCAGATTGCAGATCACTGTGTAGAGCATGATTTAGAGATAGTGTTTGTGTTAGTCACTGGCCAAAATGTGTGTTTGTTTTAATCAAAGTACATGTGATTTTTGTTTTGTCAGCAACAATACATTTTAGTATAGTTTTTAACTGTAAAACTAAAAATGCATGACATTTCCTTTAAAATATTTTTAGTGTACCACCATCTTCGTTCTTGCCCAATGTTAGTGGAATAGATCCTGTTACATTGTTCAAGTGTAGTATCGATGTGACTCTGCTCTGCAGCTCTACAACAAATTGACTCTCCTCTGTGAATCCAGTTATCATTTCCCTCCTCTGGCTGTTTGAACAATAGCTCGAACTCTCTGACATTCCTGTGCTCCTAACTTTATCACAGCTGCCTGTTCTCTCCACTGCAGACCAGCAAATCACTCAGAGGCTGGATTCACCTACTCATTCACCGAAATACTATTAAGAGACATATTAAGACATCTAGAGGAAGATGTATGTAGTTGGTTGACTGCCAATATTCACTCTGCAAATTTTGATTCAACCTTAAATACAAGGTGTCATCAAAAAACTAAGTGACTGTCTATAATTACTAATTTTGGACGCCTTACAACACTGGGCAAAGGGACTGATGATGAAAATTGGCCTTTTGGCCAACTTAAGTGCATTTACATTTATTTGAACATCAATGTACGTTGTCCCTTTTCAAATAAAGACATTCAAATTTAAAAAATTCTAAAACTGTAGCTGACTTAAATATGACCACTGTTGACGCTTTTCCATTAGCACCTACTCAGCTCGACTCAGCTCAACTCTACTCGGTTTGTGAGGTTTTCCATTAGGACGTAGTACCTGGTACTATTTTAGTACCTACTCGACCGGGGTTCCAAGCGAGCTGAGTCGAGCCGATGATGTGACGTCTACAGAGTGCAGGCCACTGATAGGACAGGGAGTGACGACACACAAGAGCAACTCCTTCACAAAAACCAAACCCACCATTTAAAAAAACAAAACAAAACAAAAAAAATGGAAACATCGATGGTGCGCATTGCTTTTCACGGAACTTTGAATCTGACAAAAAGCCATAGACCGAACAGCAGGTATACCATCTCCTCGATGTCTTCCATTGTTGTGTTGCATTTGTGCCGCACACAAATGACGTTAAGGGACTTCCAGGCCGCTGTGCTATGACGACTCCATTCATGATGAGGTGGTACTCAATTGTAATGGAAAACAACCTAAACCTAATCAAGTCGAGTAGAATCGAGTCGAGTCAAGCTGAGTGCTAGTGGAAAAGCACCTTTATTCTTTCAAAGTAGTTACAGTGTGCAGTGATGCACTGCTTGGAAGAAGCCACAGAGAGCCAAACCTGGCAAACAGGGTGAGTTAAGGGCAAATACTGTGTTTGTGAATCCAAAAATCTAATGTGATTTCAATCCTTTTTTCCCCATTGAAGAATGCTGCTTGATCATGCTGCTGTAGGCAATATCTGTAGACCCAACTCTCATCACCAGGGATGAGTTGCATGAAGGTTGAGACGGTTTAACACAGAATTTAACGATCAAGGTCAAGCTTGAGGTCCATGGTGAAATCACAAATGTGCACCTACAAGTGTCAGTGGCGTATTGCTGCACATGAAGACTGCCTTAATGGAAATATTTAGATTTTTAAAGGTGCAGTCTTGCAACTCCTTGATGCACCTCGTATGGCAGACTGAAAATAGAAATAACACAACACAGACAGCAGTTCAAAATGCTACATTAGCTTATCTTATAAATGTCAGTGGGATGGTAGTTTGTCACAGCTGGTTTTTGCTACTCCTTCTATTCCTTCAAACTGATGTGTAACTCGTTAAGATACTTCTGATTAATGGCTGTGCAGCAGGTTAAGCAGCTAATTCTGCATCTGTTCAAGACATGCTGTATTGTGGTGGAGGAAACTTATGAATCATCATTTTTGTTAAGTTCTTATGAAAAATAGAAATGTATTTTATCATAGTTTTCATTTCAGAAGTGAGTTTTTAACAAGTTTCAGTCAAATTGTAGTCGAAAGTTTGTCCAGTTGTATTTTCTTATTAACTGCCATTTTTGACTAAAGAAATTAACAGTGACCACAGTGGTATTAGAAAACATGCAATATGTAGTAAGAAAATACTTTACTGTGTAACTGCAGAGGAAAATGTGTCCCTCTAAAAGAAACTAGTTAACAAACAGGATTGTAGTGTTAGAAGGAGTATTCAGCTCTTAGTATTCAGATTCTCAGCAAATGTTATTAGGAAAAGTCCTTTACAATATTACAAAAGTAAAAAGTGCAGAAGTATTATTAGCAAAATGTGTTTCAGAGGACCTGTGTGTGGGATTTAGTGGTACCTAGCAGTGAAGTTTCAGTCTGCAACCAACTGAATAACCCTCCTCTTAACCTTCCCTTCCAAGAGAAATGTATGGTACCTGCTAAAAAAAAGTTTCTGTGTTTGGTTTGTCCGTTCTGGGCTGTTGTAAAAACAGAGTGGTAAAATATGCCAGGCTCTGTGGAAGAGGAACTCATGTAGATACAAAAAGTGCATTTTAAGGTCACAAAAACACAGCGGTTATAATTTTCTGGTAATTATACACAAACAAGTCTAAAATCAAATCAAAAATTCCATTTCTGTCCACAAAACCCCCAGGATCAAGTATCAAAATAAAAGTACAGATTATGCAGCAGAATCTGCCCTTCCATTGGTATGTTATTATTAGTAGTATTATTGGATTGTTATTACAGATTTTTCTGATTGTAGCTGTTGGAGGTGAAGCTACTAAGATCTGCTCTACATACATTCTGAGTGCTTTAAATAAAAACAAAGCATCATATTTTGATTTGTAAGAAAAAAAACTAACATTTCAAAAGTTCTCCAAAAAATAAATCTAGTGGTGGAGTAAAAAGTTAAATATTGGCCCTCTGAATTGTGCTTAAGTAGAACTATAGAGAAGCAGAACATTAAATTAAAAAGCCCAATAACCTCCACATTTCACTTCAGTAGATGGACTTGTATATTGTGTATATTCTCCTGCTGCAAGAATCCGCTTTGGAATGTATTTATTCACTGTAGTAAGAAAGGTTTTTAATGTTGAAACAGGTAAAGTAAATGAGTCCATAGTGTCTGAGCCATTTTTAAACATAAAAAGCAGCATGAATACTGTGACTTTATGTCAAAAACTGGCAAAAGAATGAACTGACAGACTTCAGTTTAAATACTTGTTTAAAAAATTGAACCTCTCTGTGACAGACAGGAAGTATCATGTTGTAATGCCAGAGATCCAAGATCCATGAACTGAAACAAGCCTTCTATAAAAAAAGTATGTGGAGGTGAATTTATTTCTTCGTGCCTGTGAGAGGAGTACATTGATCCTTAAAAACTACGACAAGTTGACTTTGATATCACTTTCTTTTCTAGAAATAAAGGAGTTTGAGGAAAGGTGAGATAATCAAAGTTTGTTAAAGGAACCGTTTCGAGACATGGAAGTGTTTCTGTGTTTTGCTCCCGTAAACACACTCCAGATCAGTCCACTGGGTTTTTGGCAAAGGACTCTTTCCATTTCATTGCTGCAGTGCCTCCTGTTATTAAAGATAAATGCCACCGCCAAATATTTATCACTGATATGAGACTGTTTGTTTGGGTCTTATCTAAACCTAAGCTATAAAATAAAGAGTGAACTGCTTTTGCTTTGTGGCGAGAGTGTATCTGTGTACATTTTCTTTTCTTTTTTCTGAGCAGCTCATATTTCAACTTCACTGCTTCCACACTGTTTCAACACACCCAGCTTCATGTGTAAGCATGGAGGGGAGTCGTGTCTCAGAAAGAAATGTGACATTTGGTGGGAAAGAACATCTGCTACTGTACTCTGTGCTGTAGATTGGTTTTCATGATGTGCTACACCCACTCTGCTTGTAACTCATTTGACTTCCTACCAGTGAGCTCCTTTCTCATTATATTCGAGGGCAGCACACTTCGTACCCTCATCATTTGACTTCTGTCACTGTGGTGTCAAACTACACCCATTGCTTGTATTTCAACTTTGGATCTGTAATGGGCTTCTGTGTGGTAAAACATGATGAGCCACTCAAGAATACAAATTGTTATTGTTGGATTTATTATTTACAATCAGGCATAAAGTGTACAAATATCCATTGGGATTGTTCCCGGTCATTTAAAGATAAAGGACTTGTCATCATTCGCCCCATGGTGACAGTCAGTGGTAGCAAAGATTTGAAGCTCCAGTGGCAGAGAAAAATAAACATGAATTAAAGACATTAATCTTTACAGTCTCCCGCCATGCAGGTGTGGAAACCAGCTGCAGCTCCCAAACCACTTGTCTCCTATGCCTTTACGCAGCAGTAAATTAATGACCCATGTAGCCACCCGTCGCATCCCAAGAATGATTTCCATTGTACCTTGCAAACTACAATGTTTCTGATTGTATTTTGATGCTTGTCCTTCATGCTATGCCATCAGGGAGGCATCTGATCAGTCATAAATTAACTTGGCAGCATTTCATGCTGTTATGCCCAAACATGTAACTCTGGCTACATAAAGAAAATCCTGAGAAGAATGAGGAGTCCCGCAATGGATGGTGTGACCCACAGAGTCAATCTGAGATTACATATAGATACAGAGGACACTAAGATAGACCAAAATCAGCGTACAACTGTGGAAAGTTCTCCAAGATGCTTGAAACAACCTACCTACTAAATACCTTGAAAACTTGTACCCAAGAGAGCTGTTAATTTTTTTAAAAGCTAAAAGGTTTTCACTCCAAATACTTAGACTACCGTTCAAAAGTTTGGGGTCACAAAAGCATTTTTTGTCAATGTCCAGCAACCATCCCTCCTGTGTTCTAATGGTGCACTATGTTTGCTAATCATATTGAAAAGTTAATTGATGATTAGAAAACCCTTGTGCAAATATGTTATGATTCATGGAAAACATGAAATTGTCTGGGTGACCCCACACTTTTCAACGGTGGTGTTTTTGATTGAGGTTTTTATCTGTTCACTACACTTTGAATGGAGTCAGCTAAAAAATATTCAAAACAAATGTGGCATCATTTTTTAAATATCGTCACGTAACGCTTAGTGCCTAATACTTTTGGTACTGTACAACCTGAAACAATAAACAGAGCTTCTGATGCACTGTACTGCAATTGTGGGAAGTCAACTGTGGAATAAGCGACACTAATGTCAGCTTTTACCCTGAGATGCTGTTCAATCCTTGTGAGCTTAAGATAAACGTTAATGATGTAGCATTTGTTCAAGCGTCCATGCTACTACTAACTATACATTAAAAGAAAGTCTGGGTTTTTTCACCTTATTAATTTGTCCATATGGGGTTTTTCCTTCCTAGAAGACACATCATCGTCCTTGAAACTGCACCATAATGATTATAGTCTGAGAAATACAGATTCACAAAACAATACAAAAGTATAATGTTAAGGAAATACATATAGCAATGTCAAAACTGTGTTCCAGAAGCACAAGTTTAGGCGCAGAAAATTTTCAATAAAAGCATAACTTGTGGCAGTGGCTACACTGTAGCTCACAAGTTAGGCTTCTTAGATCTTGTGGGGGAAAAGACCTGATCTAGTTGTTGAAGGGAATAGTAAATACATTGAATCCACAGCCAACATCGTATACTGTGGTGTAAGCTCAGACCAAGACTTGCAATGCTCTTCAATTTTGCCTGATCTGTTGTGTCTTTAATGTAATATATTTCCAGTTGGGTTGGATATTGTGAGATAATGACACTGGTGTATTCCCTGGAAAATTATATCAAGCTTCAGTATGACAATGTTAATGGTCTGCTAACAAAAACAGCTCCCCAGCTTATGTGTGAATACACACACAGCTAGGTTTTGGTATCCATGCATCTGAAAGTTTTGTGAACATATTCTGGTCACTCCTCCCTCCATACAAACAGACTACAGACATTCAGTGTTCCATGAGATTAAAAACTACTAAAATGTGAAGAGAGTGAAACCACCTTAATCTCTCCTCAAAGCCTGCACCTTTTACTACCCTACATATTTGTCCAGTGCTCTCTAACCCATAAACCTTGATCACCCACTTCCAAACTCAACCCAAGGCTCTCTCAGGTATCTATATGCACTCCACGTCCTCAACCCATTACCCCTAGTTTATCCTTCCTCATTCCTTCACTCCTTTCCATGCATTCTTAACCAGACTCTGCTCCATCCTGCCCTCCCTCTCTCTCTGGATGTGGAGCCAGCCAGGCAGTGTTAAAGCCAAGTCATCAACAGGTCATTTTGCTCCCAGTTATCTATAGACTGTGTTATTAGGCTCACTTGAGATGAGCAAGACCTGCACAGAATCTAACACCAGTGATTGCCGAGCATTGCATACCAGTTAGTTCTTCTGTGCCACTTGATCCTGACTTGGTCTGACATCATGCAAACTTTGGAGAAGAGAGCTGTAGTTTTCAGAGCCAGGTGTCGCCGTTGCTATCCACTGACTGCACAGCCTCAGGGCATGATGGGAAAGCTTATACACTGCTGTTCAAAAGTTTGGGGACACTTAGAAAGGTCCTTATTT
Source organism: Amphiprion ocellaris (assembly GCF_022539595.1). Classification (NCBI taxonomy): domain Eukaryota; kingdom Metazoa; phylum Chordata; class Actinopteri; family Pomacentridae; genus Amphiprion; species Amphiprion ocellaris. The sequence continues at coordinate 19,148,824 of NC_072772.1, forward strand.
TTGAAAGAAAAGTTTGTTTTTTCAATGAAGACAACATCTAACAACAAGAAAAGCACTGAGACAGTGCAGTACTCTACCAAGTCTGTTCGTTCCCCCATATGGCATTGTCAGAAATGTAGCATTTTTTTTAGAAATGCAGCATTTGTTTATTAGTTATAAATGATCAGAAATCACGGTACTATAGAGTGTGGTCATTTAATATAGATCTACCCACAAAATGACTTTGTGCTGAGCACAGGCGTGTGTTATGCATGTGTACATTATGTACAAATACCGAATCGCATCACCTAAATATGTAGCGGGCGGCAGGAATTGGTGGGACTCGGAAACACCCCCACAATTTAATCAATTGTTCCTTGTATAATGTTGGATGGATAAGTCCCGATAAGTCCGCAGTGGTCAATTTGTAGCAGGATCACAATCATGTGACCTTCAGCAGGCAGCTGATAGTGTTCACTTATTGCCATAGTTACCGTGACACTGTGCCGCCAGCTCGCAATGATATAGAAATCAGCCTGAATCCACAAATCTGAGGATCCAGACTATAAGCCGCATCACTGCCAAAATCTAATGAGGTGGTTCTTGTGTCATTTCTGACATTCCCTGAAAATTTTGTCCAAATCTGTGAGTCTGTTTTTGAGTAATGTTGCACACAGATGGAATAACAGAAGGACAGACAGACAAATGTACACCGATCGTCACATAACTCTGCCACGTACCTTGGCAGACTAATAAATTAATCAGAAATACAGTCTAGACATTGTTAATGTGGTAAATGACTATTCTAGCTGGAAACAGCTGATTTGTGCAATTATGTTAGCACATGAATAAAGTGTGAGTTCTCATAGAAAACATGAAATTGTCTGGGTGACCCCAAACTTTTGAATGGTAGTGTATGCTAGCTCAGCAATATCAATATGTTATAGAAATGTTTCCTTTTAGTCTTTTTGTTGAACTGGGTAGAGTTTGACTTTATTTTTTAGGTTTTGAAGGTTCATTCTGTGAACAGAAGATACATTGTGTGGTTAATTTGTCAGACAGAGAGGCTGAATACATATTACAGCTCATTATAGCATGCAATATACCAGAGTTCCTGTCTATTGTAGATCAACATTACACTGATTTAATGGCAGCAGATTTATACACAGCAGCAAACTAGTCTGACACTGATTTATTTGTGAATTTATGTAAAATGAAAGTGGACCATAACCAGAGATCACAGACCCTGGAGACTGCGTACAGTCTGTAACTGATATATGGGTCTGATAGTATTTTATTAAATCAGAATCAGATCTAACAGGATATGAGTGTTTCTGTGACTTCATGTACAGACAGAAGGCTGCTGTGTATGTGAATCTGTCCAACATGACCGCAGCTTTGTATCTCTGCCCCCTGCTGCTGCTGCCTGCTCTCATCTGCTTTCCAGGCAAGGTGCTGTTCATCTCAAACAAGCCTATTAGTGGAGTGTCTGCTACGCCTTCTCTCCAAACTGAATCTGCTGAAAGCTGCAGCTTCACTCTGCACAGCATTGCATAGCAAAAAACTAAGGGAAAGAAACACATTCAACACATAAATTTGACTGGATTTTAAAGGCATTTGTAGTTCTTTTTTTTATATCAGGTAATCTTTATGTGTTAATTTTGAGATATTAAATATTTAGTAGTTTGACATTTTGGGAAAGTTACTTATTATCTTTCTTGTTGAGAATTATATTAGAAGATCAGTACCACCACATTTTACCGTATTCTAGCTTTTCATTAAGACTGGAAACTGGGATTTCCAGCAGGGGTTGGTGCAGCAGTAGACTCCCAGGAGGACTATTGTCACCAGAGAATTTTAAAGCAACAGGCACAGATGACAACTTTATTGGTGGTGTTAGTCAGATTTCTTGTTTTGTGTTTTTAAAAAACTTTTAGATAGAGCCAGGCTGGCTATTTTCTTCTCTTTCCAGTCGTTATGCTAGGCAAAGCCAGCTGTCTCTTGGCTTGAGCTTCATATTGAACATATGACAGCAGTATTAATTCTCTTATTTGAACTGTCAGCAAATGTCAAAGCTGTCCTTCAGTGTCACAAAACTTGAAGGAGTTGATGTAGTAGGAAAACCAACAAGAAGAAAAAAAGCGATGATGATTGGCTCTAAATACGAATAGAATTGTTATTTTGAAAGTTTATTTCTTGAGAATTTTGTGCTTTTATTTCTATCACAGTGGAGATAGACATGAAATGGAGGGAAAAGGAGGAGGGGAATGATCTTGAGTAAAGATCTGAAGTAATTCATTACTCAGGGAATTTGCACCAATGTGAAATGCACTCGGCTGACAGGTCACCCCTGTAACCACAAATCTTTTTAAATATCACTTTGCACATCACCAAGGTTACCAACTGTGTCTGCTTTGCTGTCTCTCTAAAGTTATAAACTGCTTGTTTGTTGCTTGAGCTTCAGATTAGTTTCAGCAATCATTGCAGTTGCCTCTGAAAAAACTGTAGCATAGCAGCAGCTGACCCATCAGCTAGTACGTCAATCCCTTACTAAATTTTAGTCATCAAGCTGTTGAAGGGACGAGATGAAAAGATGCTACACAAAGGAGTAATCAAAAACGGGACCATTTATCCTTCTGCACAATCAGCCAAAACGTTAACACATGGACAGGTGAAGTGAGTAGTGTTGATTACAATGACTCCTGTCAAGCTGAAGGAAATATGAGGCAGCAACTGATTGCTGCCAGTCAGTTCTTGAAGTTGATGTGTTGGATGCAAGAAAAAAAAAATGTGCAAGTTCACCGCAACTACCTGAGTGACATTGACAAGGGTCGAATTGTGATAGCTAGATGGCTGGGTCAGAGCGTGTTTAACACAGCAGGTCTTGTCAGGTGTTTCTGCTTTGCAGTGCTTAAAATATACCAAACGTCTCCACAGTGGGAGAATCTGGGAACTGGTGACACTGATGCATGCTGGGAGTGAAGGCTGATCTATGTGATCCAATCCCACAGAAGAGCTGTTACAGGAAAAATAATGGAGGACCTTAATGTTGGCTGTGACAGAAAGATGTCAGAACACTCTGTATCTGCACACTGATCAGAGGGTCCATACTGACCCCTACAGAGGACTTGTGAACATCCAAACTAGATTGTGAAGCTTTTTTGTTTTGTAAAAGAAAATCATGTTTTCTTTTCTATCATGTGGTCATCCAGGTGTGTTGCTTACCTGGGGGAAAGATCACAAAAGGGTACAGTTTATGAAGAAGTGTGATGTTCTGGGCAGTGTTCTGCTGGGAAACCTTGCATTATTGGCATTCATAGGAATGCTACCTTGACACTTCACACCATGTACACCTCTTTATGGCAGCAGTATTCCTAATGGCAGTGGTGTCTTTCAGCAGTAGAATGTGCTTTGCCACACTGCAACCGTATGAGAAGCAAAGAGTTCAAAGTGTTCTCCAGACCACAGTCCGATCAAGAGTCTGTCTGATTTGCTCAAAGACAAGTCGATACATAGAGGTCCCACCTCACAGCCTCCAAAACTCTAAAGGACTTGCTGCTGTGTTGGTGCCTGATACCACAGGACACCTTCAGGGGTCTGTGCAGTCCATGCATCAGCAGGTCAGAGCTGTTTTGTTGGCATGAGGGGGAAATCTACAAATCCAGGCAGGTGGTTTTAGTGTTGTGGCTGATTAGTGTGTACCTAACTGTGTACAGAGAGGAATGTGTGTGTGATAGAAAGCTATAGAAAGGCATAAATCAGCCAAGCCTTTTCTGTTTGTGGCCTTTTTTTTTGTGCTCACGCATGTGTTTTTGTCCTTGTTTAGCATGTACCATTGTTTGTGCCTATTTTCATCACAACCACTGACAATCCCATAGTAACAGAGGAGCAGCAGCCCACAGCAATTGCAGGCTGGGGGAGGTAAATCAACTACAAAACAGAAGCAGTGTGTGTATGTGTTTGTGCACGGCATAGTGAGTGTGTGAGGAAGTGAGCATGGCAGATTTAACAGTCTGGCGAGCAACAAAGAGCTGGTCCCCTTCTTCTTCTTCAGTCAGCTTGCCTTTATGCTTATGCCTCCAGCTCCTAGCCAGTAATGCTCAATAGATAGACAGATAACAGGATGGATGGATTGAAACTCATTTGCCTGCACAAGCAGTCTGGATGGGATAGAATGGTTGAGAGTTGGGCATCCAATTAATTTGGTGTCGGTGTAACTAGTTTCATCAGTGATGATGCAATAATGTTGCTGTGTGACAGAGGAAGGAATAGAGTGAATAGAGTGACAGCCATCTGACTGAGCTAATGCTGGAAATCTATGCTGACAGCGTTTACAGACCTGCTAGATGTGCTTTGTTTTGAAAGCGAGATAATGAGTGAGATTGGCTCCCTGTAAACACAACTCATGAAAACATTAAACAGGCAACATAATTTTCAGTTCACTCTCTTTTTAACTCTTGGAGCACCTGTAGATGAACACACATTCACAGCACAAAGGCTGAAAAAATGATTGGAAAAGTGAAAGCATCACCACTACACAAACTAATAGCCTGCCCTGACAGAAAAACACAATTCACAGCTGACAGGACAGACAGTGACAGCATAATGACTATTGCTGCTAATGCAGGTACTGCACTGCACTCCAACAACAATGCAGCAATTTCATTATGCGGATACATTCTGCCAGAAGGATATTGAGTTGTGATGCCAAAAATACCGGTGACAGTGAAAAATTGGACTTGGTGTCTTGTTTTGATGGTAGTCTAAATGGACAAAATGATGCGGAAACCATGTTATAACAAAAGCAACAAGTGCGTTTGTGAAAATCAGATATTATTACAGATCATAATCTGTATCTGGTTGCTGTTTCCTCTCCTCAGAACAGACTCTGCAGTTTAATATACCCTCTCTGCCAGTCGCACCACTATCGCTCCATCTCTGTCTTTCCTCAGGTTGGAATAAACGAGTGGACTATGAGCCAGGGACAGGCAGTAAGCAGCTGTTTCCCAAGATGCACCTGGAGACCTGTGGTGGGCCTCTGTCGTCTGTGAGGACCACCGTGGAGCTGCAGACCAGCCACATCGGGAAGGGCTGCGACCGGGAGACCTACTCTGAGAAATCTCTACAGAAACTCTGTGGTGAGTTTTGCAAAATTCCGTGTTTCTGTTGTGAATAAGGGCTGTACAGTGAATCAGTGGTTAGCACTGTTGCCTTGCAGCTGGAAGATCCCTGGTTTGCATCCCGGCCTTGTCTGGGATCTTTCTGTGTGGAGTTTGCATGTTCTCCCTGTGCATGCGTCAGTTTTCTCCGGGTCCTCTGGCTTCTTCCTACAGTCCAAAACATGCTGAGGTTAATTGGTGATTCTAAATTGTCCGCAGGTGTGAATGTGAGTGTGCTTGTTTGTCTCTATGTAGCCGTGTCATAGACTGGTGACCTGTCCAGGGTGTCCTCTCCCTTGGCCCTAAGTCAGCTGGGATAAACTGCAGCCCCCCCGTGACTCTAATGAGGATTGTATAGATAATGGATGGATGTTGTGAATAAGCTGAGGAGACGGTGGACATGTAGAATATACAGCAGGCAGATGATCAAAGACTTCTGACTGTGACAACAAGCTAAAAGTTAGAAGAGTGAATTATAAATAAGCTCCAGCGAAAAGCAGCAGTGGAGTCCACACTTTGAGTGCCAGGGTCAGACAGAGCCTGAGGCGCCTTTTCTCTGCCCCTTTTTAAATTAACATCTAAAAGCTCCCAGTCCATGTTGCATTCTTATCTCTCCTTGTGTCCCTGGTAAACCCCCTTCGCTAAATGAAGGCGCCAGAATGGCAAGTTAAAGCTGTGTCACTAATGATGTGACAGAGCGAGGGCATTAGCCGCCCCAGATGCAGCTACGCTTTCTCCCCAATGACTGATGAGCAGCCGAGCCGCCGTGTCAGTGCCCAGAGCGCCAACAGAGCAGCCAAGCCTTCCCGGCTCCCCTCTCCCTTCCCACACCACACTGCCAGCAGGGGGGCTGGAGTCATCATCTTTGACTAACGGCCTTCACAAGCCACATTCCAGCTCATCTGAATGCACAGCACCCCCTCCCTGCCTCCCCTGGCTCCCAGTCCATGCATGGTTTACCACTAAAGAGTCCCTTTCAGGCACCTCATAATCGTTATCTGATAGCAAATAGAATAAATTGTAATTGCTTTTTTAAAGCACAATCAATTTGAGATAATGTACAAAGACATCGGGCAAAGAGAAGGCTGCAGCTGGGTGCTGGAGAAGTCGATGCGTATTTATTTACTGAGGGAATCTAATTACTGGAGTCAGAACGCACCCTGAGTATGCGGTAGAGAAAAACAGAGCTTTACAGACGGGAGAAAAACATCAATTAATGTGCTAATGTCGTGGTATTAGCAGAAATGAACAGATGCATGTTACAATTGTTTTCCTGGACAAGGGAGACATTGTAAATTCTTACGCCGCCCATTTTTTCTCGGAACAATATGGTTCCCGTATCGGTTTGAGTCATTACCATCCCCTAAGCTGTTAAAAATGATTCATAAATGTGTTTTAAAGGCATGAAATGCAGTTTTCACTGTCAGATAGAAAGGCAAAGATAGATCAGTGAAAGCATGTCAGATACATTAAGGGGCAGTGGGAGCTATGTGGCAGAAATGATGTTCATCAAGGTGACAGCTTGAAAACAAAGATCATTCAGGACTGAACACACTGAGGTTGACTGAGGTCAAAGGAAAGATGGAGCTGTTCTTGAAGAGAACATGAGAAAAGGAGTGGGATGACTCAATGCAACGCATTAATGATTGGTGTGTTTTGTCAGGATGCGTGGGGATCACATAACAAAAGTGTCAGCACTAAACAAATCATGTGATTGGCTGATACCACAATGTCCTTCTCACCAAGTCCTTGCTGTGTCTTTTCTCTTTGTGTTACCATAGTGGTCGGTCAATATGTCTTGTCTGTTTCCATAGAGGCACATTTCTGTGGTGAGCTATGTTGTGAATTTATGAACGATGACTCGCATGTCTTTCCTTTTGAAAGTTAGTTTCATTTGCCATGAATCAATAGCCACATCCTCTATCCATCTCGGCCCATTGATTACATATTAAGCCGTGCCATCTGCCTTACTCATAAGTAATCATTGCCAAGGTTAGGGCAATATACACTGCGTATCCACCATGATTGTTATTGACACATCTCCTGTTGCACCTTTTATTTCTTCCCATGGCAATGACCCCCAGGTGCCTCATCGGGCAGCACTGACCTTCTCCCTGCTCCCAGCGCCGCCACCAATTGGACAGCCTCCCTGGTGACTGACAGCGGGCGGGACAGCGACCTCATCTTCAGGTTTGACGGTCATCAGGCTGCTAAAATCCCCGACTGGGTGGTACCCCAGAATCTGACAGACCAGTTCACCATAGCAACGTGGATGAAGCACGGGCCCAGTCCTGGACTCAGAGCTGAGAAGGAGACGCTGCTCTGTAACTCTGACAAGACTGGTGAGTCATGTGTTTTTCCTGATCTGAAAATCGCATGAAAGGAAATGCACTTACAAAGCACATATCTACCTTGATGTTACTCCATGAGCTTCTACAGGGTTTTTCATATGCACACACACACTCACTCACCAGTGATGGCAGAGCTGCCACTGGGAGCAACTCTGGGTTCAGTCTGTTGACATTAGTCATGTGGAGGAGCTGGGAGTCAAGTGGACAACCTTCTCTACCACCTGAGCCACAGTCACCCATGACAAGACCAAAACCAACAATGGACTAATTCTACTAAGTCTGTGTCTGAGGAAGAAATCTCCACTGATTTCCAAAGACAGTTAAAATGCGCCTTTGTGATGTGTCTCACTGATATTCGCACTGAATTTGGCCACAGGCACTTTACTGTAGTTAACTTTAGGCTCGCTCTCGCTGTCAGAAATGTTAACTAAAACGTGTATTAATACCACAGCCCTGCTATTTACTAATGTGTGAGTAACATTTGCTAAAAACCAAATTACCCAGATCATTTCGGGAAACATATAATTCTACAGTAGGAACCAATGAGCTTGAGACTGAGAGCTACACACAGCAAAGGAATGTCTTTTTAACAGTATTTAGTGACAACAAAAAGTAAAGAATATCACTTCCCTTATTCTTTAACACCCTTATCCTCAGACAGATGAGTTCCCACCAACGTATTGCAACTGATTTCATCAGAGTGCCACAAATCAGCCTGTGATTTGATCAGGGTGGCAAACGGCACAAATCAAATAAGTGGATTAGTTGATGCCAACTAATCCTCCGATCTGAGATTTTACTACTCTATACCAGGGTGGCCGGTTGACGAGGGAGATATTGTTGGCATCTCAAAAAACACTGTAAGCAACAAGAAATCAGCTGCAAGTGGATCAATAAAGGCCACTAAGATTAACAGTATTCCTTTCTTTGTCTTAGAATGAAATTCCATGTAAAGACCAGAAATTAAGACTCAATTGAATTCTCTAGCAAGTACTTGTGTAGCCAAAGCCTAATGTGCAGCTTATTTCTAAGCACAATCAAGTATCTTTGAACAAGCTTGGACAAATAATTCCTGCATGTGAATTGTGAATTTACACTCAATATCATGCCAGTGACAGATAAGTAGCAATAGCTGAGCTGTGCGTTATCATTGTTTCCTTATTTTATACATGATGCATATACACTGCCAGGCCAACAAATAAAGTCACACACTCTAATATTTTGTTGGACTGCCTTTAGTTTTGGCACTCATTCGCTTTGGCATCATTTTGATAAGCTTCAGCAATATCACAGCATTTATTTTTGTCCAGAGTTGGATTAATTTTTCACCAAGATCTTATATTGATGATGGGAGAGTTGCACCACTGCACAAAGTCTTCTCCAGAACATCCCAAAGATTCTCATTGGGACTGAGGTCTGGACTCTGTGGAGGTCAATCCATGTGTGAAAATGACGTCTCATGCTCCCTGAACCACTCATTCTCAATGTGAGCCCCATGAATCCTGGCATCATCATCTTGGAACATGCCCATACCATCAGAGAAGAATAACTCCACTGATGGAAAGACCTGGTCATTCAGTATATTCAGGTAATCAGCTGACCTCATTCTTTGGGAACATGACGTTGCTGAATCTGACCAACCCCAGATCATAACTCTAACCCCCACAGGCTGGTAGACACTAGTCATGATGAATGCATCACTTCATCCACCTCTCTTCTTACCCTGATGCACCCATCACTTTGGAACAGGGTAAATCTGGACTCATCAGACCACATGACCGACCACATTTGTTCTTCAAAGATGATGGTTCACCACTGTCCTTTCAGATTTTAATAATGCGTTGGACGGTTCTTAACAATTGGACCCTTCTGAGACAGATTAACATCCTTTCCATGACCACAGGATATGTCCTCCAACATGGTTGTTTTATAAATGAGAAGCTCCTCACTGCATCAGCTAGGGTTAAATAAGTTGTTGCAGCTGAAACATATTCATCATTGCAGTAATTATCCAATGGAAGGATCTTACCTGTTTGCTTAGTTAAATTCAAGTGGCGACTTTTTTTTGGACAGGCAGTGTAAAATAGAATAAATTTGGATTTGAATTGAATTTATTACTTGTTATGAAAAGTAGTGAGTAGTAAGAAAACAAAGAAATAAAAGAAAAACCAATAAAATAAATCAATGCAAGTACAGACAAGTTCTCAATAAAAGTATTCAAATGAATAAACATGTTCCTAAGTGTTGCAATGTGTAAAAAGGAGTTTAACACTTATTTGAACCTACTGCTTTTTAGAATACAATGCAAAAATCTTCATGGTTGCAAGGTGGATTTAGGGAAAAGTTATGCTTAAATATTTTTACCTCTAACTTTGAGAAACTTTGAAGTTCTCCCTCCAGTCTTCCCTCGCCAGGGAAATTCACAGTTTTATAATAATTCAGCAATATAGTAGCATGCCTTGAGAGAGATTATTTATATTCGAAAAATTCCAGTGAAAAATTGTGAAGAATGTCTTTCTGAAAGCTTCCATCTATCAGAAAAGTACATCTCTCCCAGTTGTGTGTGCTTTCAGACACCTACATATAAGACTGACTTTTACCTGACAGTTGTGAGTAGGTGTTGGTGATTTAACCCTCCTCTTCCTTCTCCTACAGAGATGAACCGTCACCACTACTCGCTGTATGTCCATAACTGCCGCCTGGTGTTTCTGCTGAGGAGAGACTTCACCCAAGTGGACACCTTCAGACCGGCCGAGTTCCACTGGAAACTGGAGCAGGTGAGTCACTCAGAATACAAGCCTCCTAACATGAGTGTATCCTCGGCTCACCTTTGTGGATTTGGTAAGTAGGTAAAGCGCCAATCTCATAGAGAGCTATGAAGCCTCTGGCCTGGATTAAACATGTATTAAACATCCACTGGGAGATTTGTTCTTGGCCTCATTCACACTGGCTGTACTTGCAGTAGTGATGGAAGACTCACTGACAAAGTAGCATCAGGTTCATTAGGAAGCCGGAGCCACTGGTCATCCACTAACAAGTTATTTATGTGTGTAAACAATAGCTTGTTTGTCTTTTAATTACTACTTAGCTGCACTAGAACTCCTTCTATAATAAAACTGCCTAATCTTTAATTAACCCCAATTAAGTTGGAGAGCTCACATACCGCTTAATAACCGTGCAATTTTTTAATTATTTCAGTGACTTTTCAATAAATATTTGCCATGAATATGAAGATACTACATTACAGCTGTGTTTTTCATTTCTCTCCTTTCCAGTTTCATACTAGTATTTCCCTATGCGATCAAGTATTTCCAAAAAAATGAAATATATTAATGATATTATTAACCCTTAGATGCATATGTGTGGCAAAAATGACCCGGGGAGATCATTTTCTTGCAATATCTTTGTAATGAAAAGTTTATAGCATTTCATATTCCAGCTATTCCCCAAAACATGTTTTTGATATCATTCCATTTACATTTTAAGCTACCTTTTATACTTTTAAAGAAACGATAATATTTGTATTACTACCTCAAGCTCGTTAGCACTGATAATATCATACAACAGGTGATGCACAAACTTGGAGGGACGGAGAGCAACAACAGCTGGAGAAAAAGAGTGGAAAAATGTCTACAAAATGGATGTTGACATTCTTCTATTGCTGTTCTGTGTAATATTCTTCTTTTCCAATCATCAATATCTGTTATGAAGTGAAGCATAAACATATTTCAAACATGAAATCATTCTTGTGTGGGCAAAATATAACATAAACAATAATACAAATGATTATTTTAAACCAAAATAACAAAAATGGCATAAAGACACATTGATTCTTATACGGGTCATTTTTGACCCACTTGTGGAAGAGTGTAGGATCCAATAATCTAAGGGTTAATAAATTAATAATTACATTCATCTAAGTAGGGCAGTATTTGAAAAGTTGGTTACAATTTGCCTTTTTTTTTTTCACCTGTTTGGAATATTCTCATTTAGTTTTTAATTAAAACACAGTTTAATTGTTAGAGTAATTATGATATATGGCTGGAAATGACACTCATAACAAACAGAGACAGAAATAAGCTCAGTGTAAGTTGGTGTGTATTCGCGTCTATGTGTGTTGCGAGTGGTGAGCAGCAGCTGTCTGTTGATCAAGGATGCTGTCTGAGAGTCAGACGGGTCACCTCGACTCACAAGTCACCCACGCTCACCCAGCGAGGACATGTAGTCCATGAGAGAGACACACAGCTGAGCCTGGACGTCCAGATGCTGCACCCCTGGGCTAATTTGATCAGACAGACCACATGGTCTTGATTGGGAGGAGAGCATGAAACAGGTCATCCTTCAGCCTCCTGACAGAACATGCAGTGTGTGAGCCATCGTCTAAAGGAGTTCGGACACAGCTGAGTTCTCACACAGTCACTTCCCTAGCTTCTCTTTTTGTGTGCTGTACTGTACTTTTTAAACACAGTCGGCCCTCTGAAGACAAATCCACATATCTCGCAAACCCCAATGCTTTCGGTCACTAAAAAAGCCTTTGTGTCGACAGTCAAAGGTTTTCTCCTTTCTTTGATGAAGGATAAATGAGCTAAAATGATTTTTTTTTTTTTTTATTACAGCATTCAGGGTCACTCAGCTTGTGCTAATGATGCCGAGGTCACATCTGCTGTACCTCTCAGGCAATTTAGTGGTTTTTGCAGGGGAAGTTACATTCATCAGGAGAAAACTGCAACAGTCTTCTCCTCTATGTGCTAAACATTTCAGTTTGGCTACTTTCGTTGATTAATAGTTAGTTGCAGTATTTGTACACTGTTGACCTGATTTATGAATTGCTGCATACGTACAACTGCCAGGTACTAAAGTAATGCTGAGTTTAACACATTATGTAGAATTTTTTTTCAATTTAGTTTAATACCAAATAAAGAATGCAGTGTTTCTGTGAAGGTTCTTGGCAGTATTGAGTGGGCAGCATTAAATCTGTGTTTCAGGGAGCAGAGTTTACCAAATATTTAAAATGTTACTTAAATAGTTAAGTAGTCAGAATCAGAAATACTTTTTTGATCCACAAGGGGAAATTGCTGAAGTAAGAAAAGGTTTAGAGATTTTAAAGGAGATTTTTGGTCAGATACATGCAAAACTAATGGCGTTACAGGAACTTCAGCGTTCTTTGACTAGTAGCTACTAACTGACAAATATTAGCATGATAACATGTTAACAATGTCAACATGGTAAACATAAGCAGGTTAGAATTGCCATAGTGAGCATATTAAAAATCTTTGTCTCAATAGGTAAAATGTTTTCTTTATAGAAGAATACATGTGTTAGGGCAGATTATTGCTATCAGGGCCAAATGCAGCCAGTGACATTTAGGTCACATTGGCAGAATTTTTCATGCAATGTGTGCTATGTGTACACTGTATGTTGACCTGATTTGCAAGTTGTTGCACAGGCCTACAGCTACAGATAAATCAGTTTATTCTGAAATTAATTACATTCCACTGGATAAAAAGGAGGGGGACCACAGCAGATGGTTAACTGTTAACTGAATCATTTCATTTTTAAAATAAGTGAGACGAGGTTAAGAGAGTTTGTTTGGTTCTAATTTATTCAATACTCTTATTTATTGCTAAATGCCTGCAAATCACACTTGTGTCCTCTATCACATCAACCTCACCTGTACTAACATGTTACCCTGATCCCATGCTAAAAGAAGACTGTGTTCATGAGAAACCTTATGAGCATCAGCAGGTTAGTGTCGTCATTTTTATACTAATTATGTTTGACTTAGAATTGAGCATAAAAAAACACCGTGACTCAGTTTAATTTTAATATACAACATACAGCACAAGTGAGTACCGAGGAGGGAGCCCTGACACTAACTACATGAACAAGGTAATAAAATGAGCTGTGGACACCAGAACTTTCTAGATTTTGGAGCTATGGGCTGCTTCTATCTGCATGTCTGACTCCAAACGGAAAAGAATCAACAGAGGAATTTAAAGATCTGATTGTGAATCCTCAGAAAGATGGGAAGCGATGCAAAAAAAACCCTGAGATCAACAAAAAATAGTGGAAACACAACTGCAGCAGTGATCAGGAGGTTTAAAATGAGCCATAGTGCCTCAAATTGGCGTGGCAGCGGTCGTCCTCCTAAAATCATGCTACCAGCAGTGCACTACTTTCACAATCTTGCTCTGAAAAACAGACAGGCAAGAGCTTCCAACTTGGCACAGAGGTTATCAATGGAAACTGCAGCTAATGTGACAGCTCAGACATTGTATAATGTCTGTGGGTGACATCCAAGGAAAACAAATTTGTTTCACTTTGACACTTAACAGCAAGATATATTTTGCTAAAAAAAAAAAAAAACAACTAAACAAAACTTTTGGTTAGATGAGACCAAGATAAATGTATTCAGCATAAATTATGTGGTGCATGTCTGGTGTGAACCTGTCCATGATGACTACAGTGAATGCATAGTCCTGGCAGGGAAGCACAGAGGTGGGAATGTGATGATAAAGCAAAAGATATTTATAGATGGCACCATGAATGTCTGTGGACATATCTTCTTAGCCAGTAATTTTATGACTCTCAGTTTATAGAATCTTGGCAGGAGAGGAATATTACATCATAATAAAGATCCAAAGCACACTGCCAAAATTACAAACGAGCTATTGATGTTGTTGTATCCTGTATATCGCACAAAATCACAGTGTTGCTTGGAGCTAAATGCTAATGCAAATATAGTCACAATGTCAATGCTAGTCCTCTGATATTTAGTATGTATAATGTTTACCGTAATAATCTGAGTTTAGTTTGTTGCGCTAACATTTTGCTAATTAAATGAAACTGTAAAATGCCCTGACAGAGACGTCAAGCGAATGCAACCTTCATACAGAGTAGAATCTTGTTTAAAGGCCAGGGGAGGTAACTTTCACTTTGATATGGCCGCATATTTGTAATTTACTCATTTAAAAATGCATCAAATCACACATCGAGTTAGTTTCCTCATATTGCACATCTGATGAAATTCCACATGAATTAAGTTGGAATATTTATGGAGGATTTTGACTGTTATTTTCTGTAGCTAATAAAAAGATTGAGATAGGTTGCCTGAAGTTACCTTGGTTTATTTATTTCATTACCTCTCTAGGAGAAATGTTTCTATTATTCTATTATTCTACTACACTGACAAAGACATATGTTGACGTCTTTATAATGTGCAGCACAATAGTTGTTGCAGAAAGTTTCCTGAGCACTTTAAAAGTTCCTTCTCTTTCTTGTGTCCTCTCTCTCATCTTCCTCGCTCTTGTTAAGAGCTGCCTCTGAAACCCAGGGGCATGAAAGGAAACTTTCATTAAGTCGCTATCTCCCCTTGCCTTGTCGCCACTAACTCCTCATCTCCTAATGTCTTTTTAACAAAATGAACTTCTGAATACCTCCAACCTCCATCCGCAGAAGAATCTCCTCCTCTCCCTATATTGGTTTATCACAGAAGTCCAATTAATTTCTCATACAATCCAATCAGGCATTGCGAACTGCTACATAATGACTGGGATGGTGGGTGAGATGGTTGCAAGATATTAGTTTTACCTGCTCAAAAATGAGTGTACTATCTATTAATAACAGACAGTAGTTTGAGGCCGCATGGCTTTATGCGCATTGGTCTATTGTGTTCAGCGTGAGCCTGTCTTTTTAAGTTTCGCTATCTGTGATGTGTGCATCGTTGAAAGATGAGGCCTGAGGTCTTTATTGACTTCACTGAAAAGCTTTGCACTGAGCTTGTATTAAACGTGTTTTTTGTTTGCAGGGTCATATTCTTTAAGTGTATATCTAAATTCAAACATTTCAAAGAAGAAAACTGTCAATCTTGAAGATGTTTTCTGCATGAGCCAGTACTGAATGAACCCCTGCAAGTGTTTGTATCTATGTAGAAATGAAATTGGGTGTGCACAGGCCAAAAAATAGCCTTTGGCACTTGCAGGAGTCCAGGAAATTCAGCAGTTGGAAGTCTGCCAGGTGCACCCAGGCTCAGTATTTAGTTCTTCTACAGTGTATTAACAGCTTATGTGGCTTCATTATAGCATTCATCTGAAAAAATAAAACTCATCTGGATAACGTCAGCCGAGCCATTTAGAACTGTTAACTTTTCAAAGAGTGTTAAATGAAGTTCTCTGTTGATTCATTCTCCTTTTTTTTCTTTTTGTTTTGAAGTGATGCATGTCAGGTGGCTGTTGGAAATGACAACCCATTTGATAGCACATTTGTCACTATTATTTTGAAGCAGAACAGTTTAACCCATAAACCCTTGAAATACAGTATGTCTTCTTATACTTACTTTACAGACACAATCCGGTCTCACCACAAGGACCACTAAGTGTGAAAGGGTTCATTTCTTTTTAAGCTTCAAGGGAAGCTCCTCTATTTTAAGGACTAGAATTTTGATTCTCACATTAGAGCACCTGCAGGCTGTTTTAGGATAGCCTGCCCTTTTTGTTCAGCCTTGAAGCACTTCTTTGTGGTCTCAGTGCTGATTGGTTAAAACCAGAGAAGACAAATGCTGATTTTTAAACCATTTTTCTGAACTCTCAGTAGAGTTGAATTTTTATAAGTACACACAGCGTTGCGGTCAAAGCTGTTGGATCCGACAATACAATGGAAACAAAAAGGTTAAAAGGGAAGATCAGGGGACCATTCCTGTTTACGTTCACGCTACCCCACACTTGCCCTAAGTTCCTGCAGTGAAAAGCTGTCAGTTTATGGCCCTTTCATGTGGGTCATGCCAAATTTGCCCTTCCGACAGATGCTCAGGAAACTCAAGCAAAACAGTACAATGTGCATTGGGACAAACAACACAAACCTCTTGGGTTTAAAAAAGCAAAAAGGTTAGTTTTGCTTTGTTGTCTGCATTATATGGCAAGTTGTAATACTGGAGTAGTGAAGCTATATTGTTTGAACCAGAAACCAATTCTGAAGAACAATAATGATACAGAAAGCTGCACCATGCAAGTTGATAAGATTCCTTTCTTTGTTTTGCTACGTATGAAACCCTGGAAGTCTCAAACTATGTTTTTGGGACAACCAGAATTAACATTAACCTGGTAGTCCAGAAAGTGGAGAAGATGCTTGAAAAATATATTGATAGGGTCCTATTTTAACCCAAACCATGCCATTTCCTTTAATCCCAATCAAATCATTTCAGTGTTTAATCTTAATCATGTTCTAAAAAAATCTGAACATGTTACCAAGGTGACAATAGATGTCTTCAAAAAATATGTTGCAAATTTTGAGATGCTTGTCTCGATACACATTAACTTGTTGTGTCACTTTGCATTACATAAAGCTTTATATGACACAAATCGCAAGTACTGAACTAGCATAAGTCATAATAACTAAAATTAGCAGTGAGACCAGTTTGAAAACCACAACAATGACTATTTTCTGGATCAGTCTCAATATTTCCAGCCACAATGCAGTCCTTCATAAAATTGCTGATGGGATGTGTGTCTGGCCCGTTATGATTATCAGAGGTAGGATTTTTGTTGGAAGTTACCTAATATTAACTGGCAGTGGAGTTCCATTGCTTTCATGTTTCCGTACAGTTTGATAATGTGACCCACGCAGAGAGATAAATGGAAGGGCTGGCTGTACAGTTAGAACAAAGCCTTCAGTCTGTCCTTGTCTGACAGGGCGGAGGGAGTTTGGCATAAGGAGAAAATCAATGAGAAGTCACCTCAAGCCTTTCAGCTAGCAAAAAGAACAAGAAAAACCGACTGGGATAATTGAGATCTAAATGATGTTCCAGCAGGAGTCTAAATTGAATGTGGAAAGGGCATCATTACCTGAGGCTACCCCATGGAAAACACTTATTTTTTCAGAAAGCAATCAAGCAAACACTCGGGGGCAGGGGGCGGGGGGGGGGGGGGGGGGGGGGGGACTTATTCTGATTTCACAGGTGGACAGTAGTGGGAAATAAGAAATGTAATCAGTGGCCATCCGTGTTGTGTTGTACAAATGTCAGCAAGTTTAAGCGAGTGACACAGCTACAGAAGGAGCAACACATCTGTTGTCTCATATGTGCAGCATGTTCATCAATGAATTTAGAAATTTGTCTGAAATCATTGCTGCAGTTTGTTGTCTGAGTAATTGTATTATTTCCATTCACGAGTCAGACTCTCAGGATAGGAATATTAGTCTGCAGTCACAGTGCTGAGCCCACCTATAGTGGAAAGTTTGCAAAGAAATTTTACATTTTACACTGACTTTATAAAGCAGACTGTTGACATTTACGGTCACTTATCAGTCCTCTGCATGCATTTACGGTAAGCAGTATGTTAAACGGTAAAATTAACCCATAATAGAAATGATTTACTCCAAGACAGAAAATGACTTGTTCCCTTACAGGCTTTGCACTCATTAGGCTTGTTTATTTCCCAACTTCATCATCTGAAACTACCGAGGCTGGTTGTCCAATTGGGCATAGCAAGAAACAGCTCAGGGGCCCAAACTATTTACCAGGTCGCTCTTAGTTTATGTTAATTGAACTGCAAATTTGTTTGTGAATTCTGTAAAGATCATGATGAGAGTCTCAAGGCAACACCTACATTTTTACCAAATTTTAAAGGGACCACTGTCAAGGCCAAAAATCAAAATACATTTTTAATGGTTATTTATTATTTAAATCTTACATTGTGCATTTCATCAAATGAAGTTGTTCTTAATACATATGAAATGCCTCATTAAAGAGACAGTGATCAGTGAGGACTTTAAGCACATTTTTGCCCAGGGGCTGTCCAGTAAATTAATTTGACTCTGGAAATGATTGTTTTTAATATTATATAATTCATCCTCTGTGGCTGCGTATATACAATAAACAGAAACATCAGTCCAATGCAGTTGCTCCATAAGAACTGCCTTGTTGCTGTAATAAGAAGAGAGTATACACACAGACACACACATCCATCCATATAATTTCTTCCACTTAGTCGAGTCTTTGTGGCAGCAGGCTAAGCAGGTCAGTTCCTGTCCCCAGCAAAGCTTTCCGGTTCCTCTGGGGAATCCTGAAGTGTTCCCAGGCCAGATAGGATATGCAACACCTCTAGTATATTCTGAGTCTATCCTAAGGTCTTCTCCCAGGTGGACAGGAAAACCTCCAAAGGCACCCAAGCGGCACCCTAATCAGATGCATTTTTGTTGCAAAGGAGCAGCGACCCTACTGGTGAACAACATCCCAAGATATCTAAAATCAGTCGCTTGAGGTAACAGCCCACTCCAACCCAGAGGGAGCAATCCACTGGTGTCTGGCAGAGAACTATGGCCTTTGAATGTGACACGTATTACCCAGTTAAACAGAACAGGCTCACCCTTCCCAGCAGTAGCACTCCCCCAGCAGGAATCACACTGCAGAAACTACTCAGGAACACAACAAAGAGCTGCAGGTGGTGACCTGGTCTCCAAATCCCCTTGATCCCACTCTATGTGTTGGATGCACCGAATTAGCCCAATGCACGGGGGTCCCACCCTCCTGCTCACAGAATCCAAATAATTCAGTGCACCCCCAGAGACCCCAAGTCTATGCCCCAACAGATCAGAGCTGTTTTGGCAGTACATACAGTATGTGTATATTTTTTTCCTCACAAAGTACATCTACTGTGATTGCAAATACAAATTGTCTGTTTGAATATTGCTGGCTCACACTATAACAGTAAATTAAGGTTTATGATACCAATTCATGCACTTATTCCTCACAATTGATCTATACGCTCCCATCCCTGTCTTCACAAGAGTATAAAAGCTATTAAGCAAAGTGTGTGCTTGCGCCTATTGTGCACATCAACAATGTCTGAATGTATGCTCAGGCATGGCAATAAAGCATGGAGAATAGCATGGGCTCTTTTGTTGTTGTTTTTCCAAGCACTTGGCATGATCTCCCCCTCCAATTGCCTCCTAACTGGTCCAGGCTCATTGTCAAAACAAACATCTCCTGAGCACAATTTGAATGCCGAGCATCTGGCATTTTCAAATTGCTGATGTGTTTCTGTTGACTGCTGTCATCAGAAACTCCTTGTTAGTAAACAATGGGATGTTTAGGGACCACCCTACCTGATCAGGTTATGAAATTATGTTGTTTTTCTTAAGAAGTCAGGGGGAAAAAACGATGTTGCTTGTAAGAAAACAGTGGGCATCTGTCTCTGAGAGGAAGGAGAGTGAAAGAGCAGCATCGCACACATTGGTTTCCTCTCAGGCTCCGACCTGTTCTGAGGAGCCTAAACCATTATCACAGACTCAAATAATGACACATGCAGCTGCCTCCCATTTTGTACAACATTAATGTGCAAATGAGGCCAGTGAAATTTTGTTCCACAAGCACAGCATCACACAGATGAGTAAAAGAAGAGGCATGGTGTTATAAATTTTTAAATTTTAGCCATTAAGCTGAATGATTTACAATAACAGAAAAAAATGAAAATCCACAAAGACCAAAAAATTAGTACTCTTTGTGTGTGTACTATGTTTTTTCATCATTTTTACCCTTAAACATCAAGCAAAAGTAGTGCCCTATTTAATAAAGAACAAAGAGTTTTGTTTGTTTTACTCTTTGCTTCATTTATGAGCTTAAAAGCTGACTAATAATACTGAAATCCTTGCAGCAGTAAGAGAAAAGAGGGTACAAAAAACCTCCATGCAAACATTTAAAAGGTCTCCGTATCTTATTTTATCTGTGTTGCTGTTTTACCTTCTTTCTGTAAGACATACACTCACTCACATGCAGCATCTCTTTCCTCATGGGAGGGGTCATGTTGAATGATAGATGACTTCTACTAAAGAGCTCGCTAAATTTAGAGCTCCGCTGCACCAATGTGCTCCGAAGAGCTCGATGGGCAACCGCACGCACACCGGTTTTTCAAGCATCCTCCTGCCTGTCTGAAATCCAAGCAGACTTCAGCCTCATACAGTTTCAGCCTTTATTCTTGTGTTGTCCCTCCACCTGAGACCCCCTGCCCACGTAAATGCACACACAATTTCACTCTCCCCGCTTTTACGAGGCGTTAAGCTACTACAGATTTTTTTTTTTCCTGTGTGTTTGAAGCCATCTTATTGCTCCGGGTGCGGGACTAAGATCTCACTGTTTACCCAGCTCAGGGCAAAGATCTCACAGCTTTACTCACAAATACTGTGACCGCTGTCCAGCTGCACCTCGAGAGCGTCAAGGGGGACTTATATTGGCCTTTACACATGATCGTCCATGCCACTCTACCTGTAAAATTGTATCAACTGGAGCATGCAATTCCTCTGTGTCAAAATCCCTCTAAAATACAGTTGTCACTACAGTCTCCATCCACTTTTTGGCATTCTCACAGCACATACTCACATTAAAGCTGTGGATTTTTTATTTTTTTTTGTACCCAACAGCCTCTCCTGGATTTTTGATATTGATTGGCAGTCATGCAGATGGCCTTGTTTGTATTCAAGTGGAGGATCCCATTGACAGGAAGAATCAATAACAACAGAAAGATGAAGGGTAGGAGGCAGAGGACAGAGGAAGAAAAGGAAGGATAAAAGGGATAGAAAATGTAGGTGGAGGAGAGAAACACCTCAGGGGACAAAGATCGACAGAGAAAAATAGATGAAGAGCAGAAAGCTGGAAAGAGACGTCGGCAGGGGAGGAAAGAAATATCAGAAATGACTTCCTACTGGGACAGCCACATGCAAATATATATCACATATTCGGGGGAGTAGCTGAGAGAAAATCGACAGAAAACAGCAGATATCACCCGGATATCACTCAAACACAATCTGTTGGCGAGATGCGATAAGCAACACACGCCCAGAGGATGACAGACAGGCGTGAGATCAATACACTCACACAGTATGTATGGAGACAAAATAATAAGTAAAATAATTTAATAAGTGAAATTGGAGCAGGCAGGTTTGGTCGTTGCAATCCTCTCAGTATGATATCACTCATTCATCACAGGCAACATTATCACACTCTGTAGAGGCGTCTCTCAAGCTCCACCATCACGCTCGGCTTCACAAATGAAATCAGCCTTTATTACAAACACACATTCCAAGAGCCACTTCCATGTAGTTTTCCATCATTTTTATTTCTTTCACATCGCAGCGTCCCAGGATAATATCACCTCCCTTTTATGAGAGTGGGAAGTACTGTAGGTCTTAGATAGGTGGGAAAAAGTGCTGGTGAGGCCACTAAATGACAGCGTGGAGGAGCAATGGCTTTTATTACCTCGCTGACGCTAATGCTGAGTGGGTGAACCTGTGTGTGACGGAGTATCAGTGACATGCAGCCTGATACAGCTAACTGTGCGCAAGCCTGTGTGGCATTTCTACTCTTTGATGAGGCTTTATGTGTCTGTGACTGCATATGCTTTAAGGGTTTGATATTTTTGTAGTAAAAATCAGAGCTGGCGGAGTCAGCGTTTCTGTGACAAGTTCAAATCAAAGGTCATTCGTAAAGAGTAATATAGATAAGGTCAAGTGAAGTCTGACATCATTAGCAACAAGCTCAAGTCAGTTCTCAAGTCACTACTGAGAAGTTCAAGTCATGTCTCTAATCCTTAATGACTTTTAAGTCCCTCAAGATCATTTATTAAAAAGTCAGATCTGCAATCATTTATGACAAATCTGAAAAAAAGCCTAAGTACAATTAAAATCTGAAGTAATTAGTCAAAATTTTAAATAAAATATTAACATTCTTAGACTATTCCCAAGTCATTATTGCCAAGTCTACAAGAAGCCTAAAGTCTCTATTACAATGTCAGATCTGAAATCTTTCAAGACAGTTTAAAGTTATGTATCAAGTCATTTGTGACAAGTCTGAGAGACACTTCAAGTTTTTCTGATGAACACAAGTCAGATCTCAAGTCAGTAGTGGATACTTTTAGTCAAATCTCAAGTGAGAAGGTGAAATCTGATTGCTATGAGTGACAAGTTCATGTCAAGTCCAAATGAAGTCTCAAGTAAATTATAAGAAGTTCAAGTCATGTTTCAAATCCTTTGGAACAAATTCAAATCCCATCTCAAAACTATTTTAGGTCCCAAGTCACTTTGGGCAAGTCTATGGGAAGCCTCTAGTCTTTTGTGACAGGTTGGATCCGAAGTCCTTCAAGGCAACTTTAATTTCGGTCTCAAGTCATTTATGACAAGTCTGAGAAAAGCATTTTTTGCTGAATACAAGTCATGAGTAACTAGTCAAGTCTCAAGTCATGAGTGAATTTCAAGTGATTTCTGATATCATTAAGGAGATGTTTTTCAACTGCAAGTCCAGTCGGACAAATCTGAGAGACACCTCACATCTTTTTTTTATAGGTACAAGTCAGATCTCAAGTCATTACTGACAAGTTCAAGTGAAGGCTGATTTCACTGGAGAGAAAAGTTAGTATCAAGTCCATGTCAAGTCTCAAGTCATTTGTGAGAAGTTCAAGTTATATCTGTACGGCAATGTCAGATCTCACATCCTTCATTACAAACTAAATTAGGTTTCAAGTCACATGTGACACGCTAGAGAGAATTATCAAGTCATCTAGTTTGACAAATATATTTCAGATCTCAAGCGATTAGTGACTAATTTAAGTCAAGTCTCGGGTCATTAGTGATTGGTTGAAGTCAAGTCTCACATCATTCGTCTCTAGAATCCTTTGTGGCAACATCAAGCCTTATGTCTTTTTTGACAAGTCCCTTCTCTTGACAAGTCCTTAGTCATTAATGGCAACTCCATGTCCAGTCATAAGTCATTTAAGTTGTGGTCAAGTGAAGACATCATTAGTGCAAAGAGTCAAGTGTGAATTAAGACTCAGGTCATTTCAGTAGTCATCTAGTTGTGCTTCAAGTACTTCATGACAATGTAACTGCACATCTCTCAGAACTCCTAATTGCTCACAGTTAATCAACATGGCATTTGAACATTCAAAGCCTTGAATCTCTATTTGTGCAATTTTAGTTTGAAGCTGTCAAATCTCTCTACTAATTTTGACTAGCAGAGATGGATGGGCAAAGCACATAATTGTATTTGTCCTTTTGTCACTGAGTAGTACTACTGAGTTGTCTGTAGGCCTTTGTGTGCTTTTTATTGTGTCCAACAGTAGCGCATGCATTGTAGCAGCTGTGTACTTGTTCACACATTTTCAAGCGCTCACCCTGTGAATAGATGTTTGTGTGTGAGTGTTTGAGAAACTGGAGACCTCTGATATCGTTTTGTGGTAAAAGGGAGCACAAAAGCCAAATAAAAGAAAATAATAGTGCAGTAAAAGCAGCTGTTCTGCGCCATTCATCATATTAATCTGGACAACATGGCTTCGCTGAATCCACTCTTCTTCCAGCAAATCTCTGCCTTTACCCTTCGCCCTTTCCTCCCTCGCACTTTCTTTGTTTTTTCTCAACAATTTGTCTTACTTTCTCGCCAAATACCACGCTGCAAACTCTCCGCCCGGACTTTCTGCCTACCCAAATAGTTTTTAAGAGGTAAAGTTTATGTGCAGTGCACCTCTTGCCTCCGACTGGCTAAAGCACTTCCTGGATTGAGGGTGGCTGTCAGAATTTGCAGCGAAGATTTATTGTGCACATCCCACCTTGACCTTAACTGTGGTAGGAGAAAGGGATGTGAAAAAGAGATGAATTGACAGAGAGATAAAGGCGGAGAGCCAGAAGAGTATGTGAGCCTGGTAGAAGGCTGGTAAATTTGGCGTAGGAGTATCAGCGGCGTATGTGTTGTCAGGGTTTAGATAATCAAGCGAAGGCGTGTGATGGATGTAGTGTGGCAGTAGGGGAGATGGCACGATGCTCCCACCCGCTCTTATCTCCTTCCACAACTCTGCTAAAGGTCTGTGGCAAATTTCACCACTGCTCGGTTTGTACTAACAGTTTAAACCTGTGGGACCGTGTATTTTTCCTCTCACTGAGGCTGCTGTTGTTTCACAATCTTTTCTTTCTCTCTGTTATCTGACCATTCTCCCTCACCCAGACATCCACGTCCCCTCAGTCAACGTAATCTACTCCACTGCAATATCTGCTGATGTATTTAAACCGGCATATACAGACATACGGTGGCCAGCGAGTAGCTCCAGGACACAGTGACTCACTGTGTTGGCTGGACTGATGCAACAGCAAACCTAGCATCATGCAAGCATTAATAATGAACTCAGGCCCTACAGGATATCAGCACTTTTACCTCCTACATACTATGATGCCTGCAGTTGCTATTGCCTTCCAACATCACTGTTTCTGCACCAAAATTACCAGACAACAGGGATGCTGGCACGGCTGACCTCGGCCCACAGAAAAACGCTACAATATGACTCTGTTGAGCATGTCACAAATATCCCCACTGGCATTGATTCAACTCCTGTCATCTCTATATAGCATAACAACATATTTAGAGGTTTTTTTTTTCATTCAGAGTAAACCACTCCTGCCTTAAAATGGCTTAGATGCAACTATGTGGTTGTTTCCTTTAGAACTGTCTAATCTGTGAAGTTCCTGGCTCTCTCCCTCCATTCACTCTATTGCCTCTCACTGCAGCTCGGGCACACCAGCTCACCTGTGAATTAAACACTGTAAAACTACTACTAGATGTTTGAATCAGAAGCTGATTCTGGCCCCTCCCTGCAAGTTGACAAGATTGGTTTCTTAGTTTGTTAACCGGAAGCCTGAATCCATGTTTTTGAGACTGTCATTGGTAGACTGTGGCAAAATATTTATGACATGTCTTCTATCATATAAAAAACACACAATATAAATATGTTAAAGGGTGGAACACTTGATTTTCATTGGAGGAGCTCTTTAAAGTGGGGGTAGGCAGTATTTCTTAAGCATCATTTGACAAAAATTCCATACTAACTCATCAGCATATTGTAATTTAAGTTGTCTAAGAAGAAACTAGACTTCTGCAGCATTGCTTGGCTCTGTTTTCAGAAAAGTAGCCAGTGGTTTTCGGTATCACAGGGCTTTTCAGTATGAATACTGTAGCAACAAAGTGCACTGTGAGGGGAGGTTAGAGTTTGAATCCCACATGAAGCCACAAATGAAGGTTAACCTTTGTCTTGTCTGGTGGTTGGGGCTTAGAAGAAAGAAAGTTGAGGGTTGCTGTGGTTTTTGGCTTTTCTAGATTTTTATGTACGACTTTAAGTTGAGAAGAGTCATATACAGTATATATAAAGCCAGTTAGCTCACATGAATCTATACAAGATAATGGGATAGTATGCTGAGACTTCCTATCCAAATTTATGGGCAACATCTATGAACATTATAGAACTGGCTAAATGTGTTCTGTCTGTTGTGATGACAATCAAACCTAAACATAGCTCAGACATTAATTGTTTTGCTTTAATTGTAGCCTAAATGTGTTGAATAATTTAAATACACCCTCCAGCTTCTCAACCTACAAGACCTCAGCTCACCCTTCTTACAAATCCCACTTAAACTCCGCCACATACTGTACACACAGCCGAGCCCTTGGTGCCAATTTTAGACTTTACTGCATTTCTATCTGGGTCTACTCCAAACTGAGATCAGAGGGTTTGTGTCTGATCTGAATTTGAAGTACTGGAGCAACAAGCTGAAGTGTTGCGGCATGTTTGCATATCAGTCAGACTGGAGAATAAAAAGAAGAGACGATAAAAGAGAGGGTGATCATTTAAGGGCAGACACATATTAAGCTTATTATAGGCCCTGTGTTTTTCATTTCACATTATCTACCTCTGATAGGAGAATAAAGTCCCACACAACCAGCCACAATTCAAATCTAATACTGAATACGCGTTTAGAATATTGTTTGGTAACAACCTGTTTTCCAAAATATCACTATCAGTGCTTGAACGCTGGATTTCTGATGCAAGCAGTAATTCACAGGTGAGGCTACAGCACAGTTAAATTTTGTGGTGCAGCTGCAGAGATGCCTGAGTTTCCTACTGGGGATCAGTTGGGGTGAAATAAGGTAATCCAGCTCCTGTAACAGAATATGCTCTGCATTGCAATGAGACTTAGAGCAAAATGCTTTGGGGACGCTTGGATCCAAAAAATCTTATGTGGGCCAAAGTGTTTCTGAAAGTATCTCTAAGAAATGATGTTGTTGTGCAAGAAAGTGTTTATTTTTTCTCGGCAAGTTAAAGAAAAAGGACTGTATGTGTGCTGACTGACTGATGTTGTGGAGTGTAGTTTTCCAGGCATAAACTACAGCAGTTAAAAAGTGAGACGGCCTTCTTTGTATTTTTATGTTTTCAGTTGAAGCATGCCACCCATTCATCAGTTCTTATATCCTGCAGTAAACAAAATCATGTCTTCATCTGTCTTGTGCATAAATCTGGTTTCAGCACAAGAACAAGCACAAATCAATTTTAGATTGTATAGCAGGGATTTTGTTACTTATTTTCTCAAAGGCAGATTCGGATGGGCAATGTGTAAGTGAAAAGCAGATGTGCACAACGATGGGAGAGAAGTTTAACAATGCACTCTCATGGAAAGATAATGTGGCTGCCTGTTTGACTTAGTGCAGGTATTAAAGCATTCTGCAGTAACTCAGTATCTTTTATTTTCCATTAGATTATATGTTTGTCTGAATATGTCGTCTTGCTGGGTTATAAACGTTCTCTGTTTACCATGTTTGTTAGTTTGTTTGTTTTTTTTAATTTCAGCCTGATAAACTTATTCTTCTTTATTCCATCCCTTGTTCTGTTTGGGAGACAATATCAAGCTAGCATACAAGCTAATAAGAAGCACATCTGATCGATAATAAGCAGCCATCCCAGAGATCAACACCACTCCTAAGCCACTGATAAGTATTTGGAGTTTCTTGGGAAGTAGAAATCCTCTCAAACTGCATTTGTGTGATAGCATGTAAGCATGTGGAGATGTGTAAGCACCAATGGATTCACATTGTTTTAAACGCCTGAGTTTGTTATGCTTTGTGCTACACTTGGGCCTATATTTCTTTTACATTTTAGTTAAATGACACCATGAAAATACACTAAATTAGCTATTAGCAATGCCTGTCTGCAACCTGTCTGAAACTATACTTGTGTGACTATGTTATTCAAATAATGATTGCCAAACAAGTTCTGTATTTACAACAAAAATCTTCCTTTTCTGTTTTTCTAAGATGTGAAAATGATCCATGACTGTCACACGGATAACGATGTTACTAAGAAGTGTAAGTTGAGCTAAATATGAAAAAAATGTCCATCACGTCTGTGTGTTCAATTATGACTAAGTTATGAGTCAAGGAAAGAATGCACTTACATGCAAATTCCAGCCATCAAAAAAGAACACAGATCTACTCATCATTATATTACAGACTGGTGCAGAAAATAATTCTTGGCTGTACATGGTACAAAGTAAATGTCTTCAGTGGCCATAAAAAGGTCAAGAAGTAAATATAGTTCTAATGGGGGCACTAAACTATGGGTAAACTTAACATGCTTTTGAGTCACTTACATTAAACATTTCAGTGAGGTTACTGCATAAGATATTGAAAAAAATAGAAGATGAAGCTGAGCCTTTCCTTCTAAGCTACTTAAATGTCAGGAATACTTGTGTTCTGAGAGAACCACCACTGTGAAATTGAGGTACTGTCAGACATGCAGTGTGTTCAAAAGACAGACCTGGCTGCTGCAATCTTAATTAAAGCTGAGGGTCTGGCAAAAAGTAGGAAAATTGTATATTTAATCTTTAATTTAGGCTGATGTAACAAATTGTACTTTCCACTGCTTGATGGCTGCATTATGACAGTGTACCAAAGTAGTCTGATTTCCCAAGGTACAGGAGAGAGACATGAAATTGCAAAGGCTTTTGTTATTCCATCATTTTAAAACCTTTTTTTAAAACATCAACTCAAATTAACAACCTTTTTTGGTAACCATTCTACATAGAAATGTGTAGTGCAGAGAAGAGAATGCAATATGAGACTTAACTTACCAAGACAAACAGAATGAGATCATATGTGTTACCTAATTAGATATAGTTCCAGCAGATTTACCAGCTGCATAAAAGTGTGACATATGCATAATGGTCAGAACCAGTTGTTTCTGGCTGTTTGTGCTCTTTGTGATCACCAGAAAAGGAAAAAAAAAAGTCTTACCTGGCAGGTAAGTCTTATAGGATCGACAAACCTGGTGTCACTCTAATTTCTGCTTTGTCAGGACCATTTACTGTCCCATTTGAACACACAAGGTATCCTTTAGTGTCATTTTTCGGTGGGTAGCGTGGTCAGATAGAGGGATGAAAATCTGTACAGGACAGAAATAGTCATCATAGGTCCATAACCTGAGAATTGTAACAGTTATTGTTGTGAAAAGTTTTATTTTAACTTAAACCATGGGCATTTCTAAACCTTATATGGATCCATATGATCACAAGACACAAACTTCCGTCTTTTAGGGGAACGTCTAGCAACTTATGCCTCATTATTAGACTCTTTTTAACTAGAAAAACTGCATATTGACAATGGCACTTATGCCAAAAGACATACATTTGTGCGTATCTCTCAGATGGAAGCAAATTTGACAGAATGCTAGTATTTGACGCCAGGGAATGAGAATGGGCTGGACTTGATAAACACTGATGCGATGATAAAAGACAATCAGGATATCAAAACGGTTTCATTAAATACTTACTTGCTTCTCATGGTAATTCATTTTTATAACTCTTTGCTCATTCGGACTAAATCAGGGGAAACCCTAAAAGAACCACAACTAAAAGCAATCATGGATTGTTTTTGAAACCGAGTGACATATTTGAAGACAAAGATAGACAGGCTGATGCCTGATACTGATACTGTAGACATGGAACTGTATGTATTTTAAACCACTGAGCCACTAAGAAGCCCCCAGAATTGTGGTAATAACACAATATTTTTAACCACTCTGTTGCTCTAAATAAATCCAGCAGGGTGAGAGAGTCAATGTGATCAGTCTCACTGAAATGGCCATGTAGCCTAAAAACCTAGTGGATATTAGTGTGTGTGGGAGTGCATGTGTGTGCGTATGTCTACTTGTGTGTGTGGCCCATTATGAGTTTGCAGAGAGGTCATTTGGCTGTTGACTCTCGGTCTCTGCCGGGAGCGGCTGTATAATTGCTACTCTAATTAGTCACTTTTGCCAGCCGGTAATTCATAGTCACCTTCAAGTACTTCTCCCATACACACACACAGACATGCATACAGTACACCCACATACACACACCCCCACATACCAGAAACTGTTCCTTTGTTATCAGTCTCTTTTAATTGTTCCTTCTATTTTTGTAATTATAGGCTTTCAGACACCCAATTGCGGATGCTTACAACAATTGACATGATAACAGTTTCCATGTTGACACCGAACTGACGGTGATTTATGGCAATTATGTGTTAGCAAACACCACTTTGGCTAATGAATTTGGAAGCTAAGTATTTCTTAAGGCCAAACAAATTGGCCTGCATGGGAGCCTTTACTTTAATGATACTGATTCATTGAGGTATTAGACAACACTTGAAACAAAATGACATATTTTTGTAGAATTTGTTGAACCAGTAGTTAGT
Organism: Amphiprion ocellaris; assembly: GCF_022539595.1. Taxonomy (NCBI): domain Eukaryota; kingdom Metazoa; phylum Chordata; class Actinopteri; family Pomacentridae; genus Amphiprion; species Amphiprion ocellaris. The sequence goes on from NC_072772.1 coordinate 19,178,841, forward strand.
ATTTACAGCTATTACTTGTATTTACTTTCAAGAAAGGGAGGTGCATGCAGAGGGTGAATAGAAAGAAGCTTTTTTTGTGTGTTCAAAAGGTGGAAATAATCCAACCAATCAAAGTTTTACTCTAAGGACCCCACACATCCTTTTGGCGATTCTTCAGACAAACACACTTATTTGGATCCGTTATTTCACGCTTTGTTGCGGTATGTAAAAGACAGACCTTCATCTGCCAACCAGCCATGAGTGCAATAGTTTTCTCATCATTTTATCGCTTTTCATGCTGTGAAATACACAAAATACCCAGTTCAATACCTCAAATCTCCTTAAGTCCTACTTTATTTATTGCCATTTCTAGCCCATTTTCTCTTAATTTGAAATGCGTGATTCACCATACACTGCTGTTGTTCTCAAGGCCTCTTCAGCATAGACACCTGTGGGTTGTTTTCCACCATGAACTTGGGGCAGGCAAACATTTACAGGAAAGACACTATAATCATCCCTTTCAGCCTTTCTGGTTCCGTTGCACTGTAGGATCTGACAGCTTCAACCATGGCATTAACTGTGGGTGCACCGATAGTAGTTATTGGATGTAACGGCAGTTCTTTAAGAATGTAGGAAATGGTACAGAAAAAAATGCCACTTGTTGTCCTCTGAGTTTACCCAATCAGTTTTGTCCTCTGCTAATTTAACCAATCAGTGGCCACTCACGAGTACCTATTCTGCAGTTGCTGTTGTTTTTTCTTTCTCAAAAACATCTGACACAGGTTATACAAGAGTAGTTCTTGTGGTTGGAACACACACAAAGGTCTGGGTCTTAAAACAGCTTGCAAATTCTTGTAGAGGTCCTTCAGTAAAAGCAGCCTTATGTGTTTACCCCTTATTTACTTTGCTGCTAAAATCCTGCTTGGTATCCATTGTTTGCAAACCGTTCCAGTGTAACTCACTCCACTAAGCCAGTATACACAAAAAAAGAGTAAAACTGTCACAAAAAATCTCTCTTCAACGAAGATCAAATGCTGATTAATTGGATCTCTGTTTGCTTTTATGCTTTAAAATGTTCTACTGCCTTCACACAAAGATTAACATCATTGTACTGATACTCCTGACAAACATTTGTATCACTGAACTCTGAGCTGGCTTAAGCAGCATAAAGCTATGTCTTCCTGTCCCTCCTTTATCATAATATGATCATTTCCAGGTTCATTTGGTACTCTACCATCCAGTCCCCCAACCAATCAAATCCCTTCATCCTATACTTCTGCTTCCACTTTGCCTGCACTGTAATGTTTTCATTCCTTCCCTGGAACCTCCTCCTCCCCACCTCTCTGCAAAGTCACCTTGTTTCCAATGCTCATCAATCTCTGTTTTGGATCCTTCCCCCAGTATGCCCTATAGACCCTCCTCCCTCCTTTACTGCGTCTCCCCACCTCTTTTGCTTCCTCTTTCAACCTTCTTTCTGTCTGTCTCTTCAGTCATTTCTCAGTGAAAGTGAAGAATAACCTAGTTTACAGGCATCTTTCTTTTTGTCAAATCATTCTTACATGTTGCTTGGAATCCAATAACCCTGTAAAAAAATCTTCAAGAAACTTCCATTTAAAGTTGATGATTTAAATAGTTTCAATCTCAGGAGAACTGCTGACATTGATAGGAATGTCATTAATTTTGGACAAAAGCCTGACATTCAATTTTGACCTGATGATGCTTTCCAAACCATTAGGCAATAACCATGGCTATAACAATACATCCCTTTTAAACATAAAAGTCTGTACAAAGTTTCAAGGCAAATCATTAAATGGTTGAGTGAAGTATTTTAGTCTGGACCACTGACTTTAATTAAAGATGGACGAACTCTCTGTGACATCACCTATAGGTTTCCAGAGCAACAGTTTTGAAGCTCAGTGTGGTGGCTCCAGCTATCACCATCTAGAAAATACCATGCCATGAACCATGCCAACATCTCTGGACCATGCTATTCTTCAATGCCTCTTACTTCACCTCTTACTCAAAGTGTACCTTCCCTTAATTATGCATAAATTTGAGTCTGAATACAATTTCAATGGTTAAATAAAAATGACCCTCCTGCACAGTTGTCATGCATGTGGAATTAGCTATAGAGACCAATGGCAGAAAAATGTTGGAAGGATCCAAGACAAGTTTCTGATTCTCCACATAAAAAAGAAACTCAACATTCAGTTTATGGTCCAGACCACTGTATTGGACCAACCAACAGCCCCACTGAAAGATTGCCACCATCACCATCCCCGCTATTATCGCTAAATTGGCTGCCTTGAAGATAAATGCCAGTTATGAAACAAGCTAGCTTTTACAAAAGGTCATTCGGCCTTGTATAAAGGCAAATGTGTTTCTACCTGTTAAAAATGGCCACATTTAAAGACAGAACTAAAAGCCTGCCATCGTGGAGGCAGCATGATAAAAACAGTTGTACTTATTTGGATAATAGCTCATCCTTTTTGCCGGTTTATCTTCAAAGGCATTCATAGTGCTGCACTCAAGGGCACTCACAAGAAGTGATGGAGTTAATTGTGTCAAGCATAAACAAAAAGCTGACAGAAAAATTAAAAACCTGATAGAAGCATACGGTATTAAAAGTCAGTGAGGAGCACTTGTCATTGGCTCCAGTGATACCAGTGTTTTGTTGTTTGTTTTTTACCACCAGCCTCTTGTGGTTGTGAGTAAAATGACCCTGGTTGCCTAAAAGAAACTAGTGGAGGCAGTAAAACAAAGATTTAGCTTCACAGAGTATCTTCTGTCAATCGTCAGGGTGCATTCTGGGTCACAAAGAGTCTGATGTTTACATTGCGTATATGATTCAAATTCCCTCTTGCACCAACTCATTTTACAACTCATGGCCTCTATCTTTCGCTAATATCCCATATATTTCCCAAGGCAATGATCAAACACTAATTTTATTTAAATGTGAAGCCTTGATGATGAAACATAGCAGGCTTGCTACTTATTAAATAAGGCTTGACAGTGACACACATTACATTTTCGAAACCTGAATAAACCAGTTTTTACATGGCCTTTGAATGAGACTAGCATAAAGCATAGTGATGCATTTTAGAGGAAAAAGGTCAGGATGGAAATGCCACTTTGTGTTCTTGCTAAAAGTGGAAAAAGAAGACTGATTGCATAAAGAGTGGCAGCAGAGCCATAATTATTTTTACTATGATTTATTAAAGGTTTTCACTGGCAGTTATGAACTCTAGAGGTGCTAGCAGATTAGTTGCTGCACTTTTCATGCTAAGCCAAGCTAACTGGCTACTAGTTTTACATAAGAGTGGCATTGACCTTCTTATTAAAATCTCAACCAAAAAAAAAAAACAACAACAAATAATCACAGTTTCTAGTCTGCTATTATTTGCCAGGTTTTAGAATTGTAGGTATATATTTCATTATAAGCTTGAAGTCACTTTTCCTTCCACTTCTTTCCTTTTTTGTTTTTCCTGTTTTCTTCTTAACGTCTTTACCATCATTTATTTGCTACTCTCTCTTTTCCCCCTTCTACTTTCATCTCCTACCTCCCTCTTTCCCTCACTGTCATCTCTCGGTCCTGCCACCATCTAATCTCAGATCACCTCATCTCTCTTCATTCTCTACTCTTTTTTTTTAAATCTCGTTTCTCCATCTCTTGTTTGAAGTTAAAAGGTGGGGTTGGGTGACAGATCTGTTAAAGACTTTCAACTCCAAAGGACTTGAGGCAACAACTCCCACAGTCAAGTTCTAATGGAGAGACAGGCAAAGAAGAAAAGAGACCAAATAAACTGCCGAGTGAAAAAGAGAGTGAGATAGAGGGGGGCAGACAGCAATTTTGTTTTCTTCTCGCCGTTGAGTGCCCCAAGAGATGATGAGGCATCTTTGATGTGTGATGTTTCCGTTCTCTACCTCTCCTCACTCTCTTTCACTTTTCCTTTTCTTTGTCCTCTGGTTGTTTCACATCCTCCCTCTCCTTTGTTTGTGGTTATTTATTTCATTCATTCCTTCCGTCTGTCAATTTGCATCAGGCAGAGACACAGAAAAGTGGAGAGATTGGGGAATACAAAACTTTTTGCTTTGCTTTCATGAGCCAGGCGAGCCGGCAGTGCACTCGTAAACTTTAACTTTGAAGATTTTGAAGCTGACACTTAATGGTGCTGGATTGGTGCCTTTGCCTACATGTATCTGACTGTTTGTGGGTGGCTGTTATTACAAGAGCTGTATCTTTGCGGAATACCTCAAACAGACACACACTGTGCACACATATACACATGCAGCGGCCCGTGGATTTATTCCATAATGTTAGCCTCTGAGCTCGTGCCATTGTGGATGGCCGCCTGAGTTATTCCATTCCATTTCTGAGGTTTTGTAATGAATATTGATTTCACCTCCTTCACACACACACAAAGTTTCTTCGTCTGTGTCCAGCTGGCATCTTCCCATGAATAGCAGTGCACCTGTTCTCTCAAGCTCTAATCATTTTCCTGACAAGATGCCAGACATTTGCCATCTCTATCAGTTGGACAGCATTTCATTGTTGCCTGTGGCTTAGACACTATCAGCCTGAATACATGTCATTGCCTTAGCACAGTTCTTCGTGGTTTTTAGGTTTTAGTTCAATGCTGAATTCAACTAATAGAAATGTCTTTTGTTTTGTTAACAGATTTTTTTTTTTACACCTATAGATAAATTTACCACTGCAAACTGTTATTTCAGCATTATTTAAACCAAAAATTACAAAACAAACAAACAAAAAAAATGCCTGTGATGATGAGTCTCTCCAAACAGGCAGGACAACAAACAAACAAAACACACCATTTCTGGAAGTATCAGCAGGATCCACTGATAGTTTTATTGGTCCCTGCAAAGAAATTACTCTCTAAATTGTGGACTATATTATGCCAGATTTCAAATAATGTAAGACTATGTAGATTTCTTTTTGGGTGAATGACAAAACATCAGACACATAAGAAAGCAAAACCATATTCAGAACAGTAGTACTGTTGTCATACAAAAGCTACAGATTTAAAAACAGGTCTGCACTAAAAAAGAAGAAAACATATGGGTCTGTGTTGGTGTTGCCGTGTTTTTTCGTTCACTGGTGTGATGCTAAAATATAATTTAGGAAATCTGGAGACTTCTTTGATGCCAAAACGCTGTGCAGGAAATTATTGTAACATGATAAAATGCACATATAACACAATGCATTGCAACAAAAGCACTTCGGTTTGTATTTTGTTTTGCTTTTGCCAGAGACCTCCTCTGTCTCTGCAACTCCTGTTCCTCCAATGCATTGCTCTTACTGAAATGAATAGAAGGGCTTGAGTTTGTCATGCAGCGCTGTCGTCTGTCTGACGCACAACCTGCTGACTGCTCATTTGTTAATTGTTTTCAAAAAATAACCATCAAATCCCGCCACAATCTGACTACCAAACAAATTCTCTCTGGAGCTCATTGATTTTATGTTGGCAGAATTTCTTAGCTCTTAGCCTGAAGCAACACTGAACACATATTATGCACCCACTGAGCACTTTATTAGGAACGCTATGCTAATGATTGGTAGGGCCTCCCTTTACTCTCAAAACAGCCTCAGTTCTGAATGTAATTGCTCTCAAAAGTTGTTGGAAACAATTAGATTCTGCTTGATGTTGATATATTTGCATCATATCATTTCTGCAGATTCGTCAGAAGCACACTGATGCTGTGAATATCTTGTTCTACCACATCTCACACATATTCTGCAAAATTCTGAGGACTTGAGGGTCATTTATGTCTGCTGAAGTTACTGTTATGTGCCTGAAACCAGTTTGGGATGAATTTTGGTTTGTGAAAAGATTTATTCCCCTGCTGGAAGTAGCTTTTAAAAGAGGGATAAATTGTGGCTATAAAAGGGATGCACATGGTCAGCAACAATGCTCAGATAGGATGTGGCATTTCAACTAGGACTGATTGTTATTAAAGAGTGTCAAAGTGTGCCAAGAAAAGAATTCCCCAAACCATTAAACCAGCAGCAGCAGTAGCCTGGGCTGTTGATACCAGGTCAGGTTGCATCCACAGATTCATGCCGCAGCTGTTGCCAAATTCTCACCTACAGCCTCAGCAGAAAAGGAGATTCAGAAAACAACACTACATTTTTCCAATCTTAGAAAAAGTCCAATGTTGGTGAGCCTGTGCCCACTACAGCCTCAGATATCTGTTCTTGGCTGAGGGCAGAAGAACCCAACTCGGTCTTCTGCTGTCACATCTCATCTGCCAACACTAGCAAACACAACCGCAACAGTCATTACATGTTTGACTGAGCATCCTAATGTGTACATTTGAAATTTGTCTTATGGCACTTATCCAGGTTTTTTTCTGCTGACTAGATCCTTGTTTGTGTTGTATCTACTCTCAGATGTACGTCGCTTTGGATAAAGCACTTGCTAAATGAAATTGTAGAATTGTTGACGTGGCACACCAGTAGTGGTGGTGATTGCTCATTGGATAATTGCATGAATAATCAGATGTACATGTCTTCCTAAGAAGGCACTAGGTGAGTGGATGTCCTGCTGGTATAAAGTACTGACTCCTGTAAACAGTTTGCTTTGTTAAAAAAAAAGAAAGAAAGAAAAACTACAGCTTTGTTTAGCATAGTACAGTAACTGCTTAGTTTTTATGCTGGTAAACCAACAAATTCAGTTACGAAACAAGCTATGAGATCTTTCCATCCATCCATCCATCCATCCATCCATCCATCCATCCATCCATCCATCCATCAATCCATCCATCCATAACGAAAGGAAACCTCACAAAACATCCAATATTTACAAGCTACTACATTTTAAATACTACAGCTGCAAATTATTCTTCTTACTAGACCTCAACATGCAAGTGAAAATGTATTTTAGTCGTGTTTGAATTATCAAGAATCAAAACTGCAGAAATGTATACTCTGTTGAAGACTGATTATAGTGTAATTGCGCAGACTGAGATTTTTCAAATATTTACAGATAAGATAGATTAGAAAGATAGAATAGATTAGATAGATAGATTACATAGATTAGATAGATAGATTAGATAGATACTACAGCTACTGAGAATATTATGTCAACATAACTTCTCTACTTTCCACTGACATATGTGGCCACATTATTACCCCCCTCCTATCTGTCAGAGGGATCTCCAGCTGACATCGTAGCCCAGCTCAAGCAGCCTCCTCTTGGGCATCAACACTGTCCCATTTCCCCTTTGAAGCCTGCGAGAGGAAGTCACCCACTAGGCGCTCAGATCCCATATGGGCCTGAGCTCTCTTTGAAATACTGAAGAGCAAAAAGCAGAAAGAAGCAGTAGCAGAAGAGAAGAAGTCTGCATGTGTAAATGCCAGAGGGATTAGTGTGTGTGCACAGACAGCTGAGTAATGACATTTAAGCACATCAAAAAAAGCATGCTAACAACAGACGTGTGAGAGAATAAAAGCACAAACCATCCTGGAGACGCATCAAAATCATATTCAGACAACCTGTACGCACCATGCAAAGACACTGCATTCGTAGTGCTGCTGTGTGTGTGCATGTCCTTAAATCCTAACTAGCTAATCAAAGTCGGTCTCATCAGCTTCAGTCGCATCTGCAGAACCATCAAAACCACAGCCAGATTATTCCCTCAACGATTCTGAGCTCTGACTCAGCAGATCGACACGCTGCATATGTGTTAAGCAGCTGTGCCGAATGATCACCAATAGGCCAGATGTTGTAGCTTGCACCTCAGTAACAGGGAAAATGAACCGGATTGATTACAACTTCCATCTGCTGCGCAAGCATGGTGTTAATAAGCATTCTGTGGAGCACCCTTCTTTAGAGAGGGAGGTTACCCAAGGCTAAGTGTTCAAAGGCTCTCCCAGGTTGTATCAGAAGAGCTGAGAGGCCCGGCGAGCGTTGGCACTGCTCAGGTAAAGCGTGAAGGCTAAAGCAGGGAGAGACAGACAGACGGGCATGAGTGGGCCGTTGCAATCAATTAAAATGCACGGCAAAGGCAGGCTAAATGGTCAAGCATGCTGAAGAGAGGTACAGTCAAACATTTTTCAGAGGAGGTTAAACAGGTGATGTGCTAATGCATTTCAGCAGGCATTTAGCACAAAGGAAACAATTCAGTTTTAACTTCCCAAGCCAAGAATTAATACATCTGTTCACCTACACTGGAACTAAATGGATCTCAAGAGATGAACATTTGATTTTCTAAATTCTCTTTGTATTACTATGGGTAAAAAAAAAAAAAAAAAAAAAAAAATTTTAAAAGTTAAAATGTTACAGAGTACTATTTTTCATTCCTGTCTGTGGTCTGCAAAGAAGGGTCCAAGCTCACCTTTAATTAATTTATATGATAAAATGAGCAGGTTTTTTCTATAAAGAAGACAGACTGGACTGTGTTGTGTTTTGTAGTTTGTCTTTAAGTATGAAGGATTTGAGTAACCTCTACCATTCTTGATAGTCACATACACTACCGTTCAAACGTTTGGGCTCACTTAGAAATGTCCTTATTTTTAAAAGAAAAGCATTTTTTTTCAATGAAGATAACATTGAAATGAAGCAAAAATCCAGTCTAGACATTGTTAATGTGGTAAACAACTATTCTAGCTGGAAACAGCTGATTTTTAATGGAATATCTACATAGAGGTACAGAGGAACATTTCCAGCAACCATCACTCCTGTGTTCTAATGCTACATTGTGTTAGCTAATGGTGTTGAAAGGCTCATTGATGATTAGAAAACCCTTGTGCAATAATGCTAGCACATGAATAAAAGCGTGAGTTTTTATGGAAAATATGAAACTGCCTGAGTGAGACCCAAAATTTGGAACAGTAGTGTTTGATGATAAAATAAACTGAAAACTTTGTGGCAGAGTGTCAGAACATAAATTCTACCGATTCGACATCCACCACACATCACACTCATTGCGAACCATCCACACACAAAAGAGGGACAGTTATATCACATCGGTGATTACTATGTGTCAATCAATCTTCATTCTGCAGCATACATCTGAGCTTCCAGCTATAAGAACAAGCAGTTTGTGGCAGCAGAATTACATCAAAAATGTTTTGTTCTGATCAGGGAGCTTTGTGTTCCCCTAGAAAGACCAAGGCTACATTATTTTTCAGTATTGTGAGTCTGTTCTTTGTGCAATCTATTGACATATAAAGGCTGTTTTATATTGTCTTCTATAGGAAGACCTTGACACCACCACACAGAGGAATTTTATAATAGAGAATCAGATATTCTTCATTAAACGTAGCAGTCTCAGGCCTGTTGTTCCTGTTTTGAACTGATTAACATTCAGACTGTGATACAGATAATTTCAGGGGACAGAATATCTATTTGTATTTTTGTGTGGTTTGTCGTCTCTGTGTTCTGAATTAAGCAAATCTCAAATATCTACACAGATAGAGGAATATATACAGATTATTGTTACCGTTAGGAAGCACGGGCTCCCTGCCTGACTACACGCTCATCCCTCTTGTGTAGAAAGGTGGACATAAATCACCTACAATTTAGGTTTTTGGGTGTCCTTTATTTAATCCTCCCCATCACAATATTACCTTGCAACAGTTACAAATAAAATCCCCCCCAAATCCTATCAAATACTGACTATAATTTTCATTTTACATAAACAGTATATAATGTTATATTAAAGCCAACTGTGACCAAAAGTGAGTTCACTCTTTGTGAGTGAGATTCAATTAGTTTATGTTTTAATATTTTATAGGTCAGATTTGATCCTCCTAAAAATACATGTTACCACACTGTCACAAAGAGATGTTTGAGATTTCTTCTGGCTACTGGAGGGGTTTTGTTGCTTTATTATAAAATACTCCTGGATTAAAATAAAAGGACAAACTTGGTCAAGTCATTGTTTTCACTTTATTCTTCTTTTAAAACCCTCATGTGATTTCTTTTTGACTCATTATCATGGTGGAAAATTCTTGTTCTGCTAAGCATCTTGAGGCTGGGAGTCATCTTTTATTCAGTATTTTGGTAAACAAACTTCCATTCATGGTGCCACCTTTAAATGTCATCGCTTTTACACCTTTTGCTCTCATGCAGCCCAAAATCGGCTCTCTCACTCCCACTGCAGTGTTCAGCAGTCAGCCCAATGTGGTCACTGTGGTAGTCCTGATCAGGTCCATGCAAAACATGCTGAGCCATATTCCCACAAAATTCATTTTCATCACACCACAAAATGTGCTGTCAATGCCCATCAGGATTCTTTTCATGTTCTTTTTATTGTTGTGCTGTGAGCATTGTTTTTTCCCCCCTTGGACACGATCCATAGAGGTTTATTTCATGCACTATTCTTCACACTATCACTGTCACTGAACCACCAGTTTCACCAGTGAGTACTTGTGCCAAACCAGAAACATTTATCGGACTATTTTTCAAAGCAAGGCTGCACAAAAAGCTAATTCTACATGGCAAAATGTTCGAAGACACACATACTGATTTATTTATTGGTAATGTGGTTCTTATGTACCTTTTAATCACTGGTGCAGCTCTGTTTGTCCTTATGTTCCACAATATACTGATACTTTCATATCCTCTTGTGTTTTTATGAAGTCCTGCTGTTTTAAGCAATTCCTTGCCATATGGAGCTATGATTGCATCAGACACAAATAAGACCAAAACTGAGAAAACTGTGGTGTTCACAGCTTTTTTAAAAATCATTTTCTTCATGCAATTAGACTTAAATGTGTAAAACCTTGACACAGTGGGCACCGGGAGACTCACTTTTTTTGCACTTAGGCCTGTATTTTCAATGTAGCTTACACTACCTGTCAAAAGTTTTAGAACGCCCCAATTATTCCAGTTTTTTATTGAAATTCAAGTAGTTAAAGTCCAATGAATAGCTTCAAATGTTACAGAGATAAGAGGTGAACTGCCAGAGGTTAAATAAAAGAGGTAAGGTTACCCATAACTGAAAAATAATTTACATTTCAGAATGATACAAAAAGCCCTTTTTCAAGGAATAAGAAATGGATTAACAACTTAAAGCTGTTCTGCAGCAATGGAGGTTGATCAAGCCTTGAAAGTTGGTGCTATCAAATCCTACAGGTGTCCCAACTTTTCTTGATTACTTACAACCCCCTCTGTCTGCATAAAAGTAGTGTTGGAATACACCGTATCACCATTACCATCGAGAGTATTATCTGAACAGTATTGTACTGCAGAAAGTAGTGTTTTGCTATAAAAATGGTCAGGAAAAAGCAATTTACAATAGAAGACAAACAGACCATCATAACATAAAAATGTAGGTCTTTCCTTCAGAGAAATTGTGAAGAAAGTCCAGGTGTCAGTAAGTCCAGTTTTCTTCACCATCAAAAGTCTCAGAAACTGGAGGAAACTCTGACAGGAAGAGGTCTGGTAGACCCAAAGCCACAACAGAATCAGAGGACAAGTTTCTGAGAGTCAACAGCTTGGTGATAGGCAGATCACAGGGTTAACCCACTCAAAATTATAATATTTAAAGAAAATTTATTTATCCTACACCTCATTTGAAAAAAAAAATCCAAAATAAATTCTCTGCTCTCCTCTGTGGAAGCATGAGGCCATGACTGACTCAGCAGCGACAAAGAGACGTGACAAAAATTGAAGGAGGACTATTGGGCTGAACTGCGAATCGTGTTAAACAGAGCAGAGAGGAGAGGCTGAGAGGTAAATATAGTATACTTGAGGAAATAGTAAATACAGCATGACCAAGAAATGACATACAGTGGATCAAAATCTCATCAAGCTGTTAGAAGATACATTCTGCATTGTGGAATATCTTTCTACAATTGATGGCCAGAGTAGTGGGGAAAACACTGAGTTTGCAGGAGATGTAAAAACGTAAATAGTAAAATATCTATAACATGTGAAGCTACTATGACATTATTTGTACATGATACTGCATAAAAAGACCTTTTTGAGTTCTCTCTACTTCTAGCTATGCTGTTTCCATGGAGGTGCAGGATTTTATATTGCAGTGAAAAATGAGCCTACAGGGAGTGAAAATGTGAAAGAGCATAAAATGCCAGCAAACTGCTTGGGGCTTAGAGAGTTAAAAGTAGTTTAACCACAAGTGTTGCTTAATATTCACATTATCATTTGGGGTATGTTCTACTTTCCTGAACATCTTTGTCGTCAGAGCTCAGGATCGTATATCCATTTATGACCTTTCCTTTGTCTCTTTGTCTCTCAGATCTGTGACAAGGAGTGGCACTACTACGTTATCAACGTGGAGTTCCCGGTGGTGACGCTTTACGTGGATGGAGTGACCTACGACCCCTACCTGGTGACGGACGACTGGCCCATCCACCCCTCGCAGATTGATGTGCAGCTCACAGTGGGCGCCTGCTGGCAAGGTGAGTGGGCAGTGCTGATGATGATGACGGTCCTTCCAAAGTGTCCGCTTCATTTTCTTCATTCATCCGTCCTGAGGGCAGCTAAAGAAGAGCGCAAATGAAGCTAAAGTTTTAATATCAAAGTCACAGTCATTTGAAGTATCTGGGGTATTCGGCTGCCTCTATATGAGAGAAAGTTCAAGAATAATACTGCTGAAATATTACTACTAAGGGAGTCACTGTGAGCGGAACACATTCTTTGGCCTTGAATGAACAATGTAATTAAGAAGAGCACTTAGCTTGCTTTTGACAAACGATTGAATGAGTGTGAATGAAGGTGTACAATTAAACTGTCCTCCAAACTGATAGCTGCCACTAATTGCACAAGGGTAGAACAAAGGGCACTTTTTCCACACAGTACAGCATATCGTTGATTTGATAACCTAAATGAGACTGTTCAGTGATGCTTAGCCTCAGATAAAGACATCTCTCTTTGTGGGAGCAGGAGCAGCCCATCTCGTGTCGCTTTCATCTGCAGCTTTGACCTCCTACTGCTCCTCTTCTTCCTCCTCCTCCCATCCCTTTCATTGAACATTGTATGCCTTTAGGAGGATTAAAAGGGTCTTGAATAGAAAAGGGAGTTCAGAGACTTTTTCTGCTTCTCTAGTCGGGGGCTAAGCCTCAATAAAGATTCGTAAAGGCGATACTGAAATCCTAACGTAAGCCATTAGCCACAGCAGATTGCCTTTTCAAAGCAGCCAGCTTTAAGTGTCCAGCATGTTGATTGCAAACATGTTGCTAAGATGAGCTCATTTATTGTCTAACTGACTCCTGAAGCTTCAGCTCTGAATCTGTTTTCCGAGCAGGATAAAAGAAAGCGAACCCCTTGCATAACTGGTTATTTCTGCCTTTCGTTGCCTAGTAATTGGTTTTATAGAGGAACAGTCCGATGATGATTTAGAGATCAGACAAGATATGATGTGATAGAGTGTGATGGCAGAGTAAATAAAAAAAGATTTGTCAGCTCTGATATTCTGCTGTATTTAATTCAATTTAATGATTTAATTTCATGGTTCATAACACTTAACTGGCCAGTCAGCATTGTCTAATGGAAACAGATTCTGTCCTGACCACAGCCAATGAATTTAATTTAGAATTACCATATTTTATATGTTTATCCAAAGAAGCCATTCTAGTTTGGTGTGACAAGGTTTTAGGGCATCACTTAGTCTGTAAAATCTGCCATTAAATCCGCCTCATATGGTCATTAGCAGCTGCAAACACGCAGGAATTGGTTTTTACGAGTATGAGTTTCATTGTCTGATGATGAAAATGAATAAAGATTTTTCAGAGCTTAATAAACCCAGAAAGACTAATGCTTTCAATTTATGTTCAAATGTAGTAAAATTATAATTTCTGCGTGCTTTTACACTCAGATTCTCTATCCAACTCAGTTCTAATTTGAACTAAACAACCAGGTAGAGACCACTTGAGAAGGAGGCTTCTGAGTTGCTTTTAAGGAAACTCTTACACATTTCTACCTGTTCACCATTAATTGTGATATACAAGGTTTAGTTGTGGACTAGGGGCTGCAAAGACATGGATATTTACACATACAATAGCTATATATTGGACAGACGGGCTGCACAGTGACTCAGTGGTTAGCACTGCTGCCTCACAGTTCGAAGATCCCCAGTTCGCATCCCAGCCTGGGCCTGGGACATTTCTTGTGGAATTTGCATGTTCTCCCTCCAGCTACCCCCACAGTCCAAAAACATGCTGAGGTTAATTGGTAATTCTAAATGGGCAGTGGTGGCGCAACCGTTAAGTTCTGGACTACTGATCCGAAGGTCAGAAGTTCAAACCCCGATGCAGCCACTGTTGGGCCCTTGAGCAAAGCCCTTAATCCTTCTCCCTCCAGGGGCGCCATACCATGGCTGACCCTGCACTCTGACCCCCCATATGCAAAATACAAAAAAATAGAATTTCCCCTAAAGATAGGAAAAAAATGTTTGTAGGCGTGAATGTGAGTGTGTATGTTTGTCTCTGTGTAGTCCTGTGATAGACTGGTGACCCCCTGCCTTCACCCTAAGTCAGCTGAGATAGACTCCAGCTCCCCCGCAACCCTGGTGAGGATTAAGCAGTGTATAGATAATGGATAGATAGTTGTGTAATATTGCTCTTAGTTAATATTTAGAAGATAACTAAACATGAGGTCAATTTAAGTGTCTTGCTTGTGGGGACCAGATTATGTGCAGGTCTAGGTAGTTTTAATGATACTGATATTAATCGCCAAAATTGTCCTATTAATACCAGTCTACTAATCAAAGGGTTAGGGTTATATAAAAGATGGTTGACTCAAAGTCTGAAAAGGGATACCAATGCAGAAGTGCTTTCAATCTGCATTCTGTCCAATATCAAACAGGAGGCAACTCCCCTGGTTGCTAAAACAAATCTGATTGTATAGAACTCTGAGAAAACTATTCTACTTCTCACTTGTTCTGTTACCTCAGTAAACATTTCCCTAATAAGTTTATGAGCTCATTTGCTAGATCCAAGTGTTTTTTAACATAGCATGGTGTTCATTTAGTAAATTATGGTCTAGTTTAGAGTAAAGTAGATGATAAAGCAGGGTATCATTTAGGGGCTACCTTGTAATTGACAGTCCCCTGTCAGATCTATTCTTGGCCATCACATCGGGTTTCAAAAGATCAAGATGGCAACAGCCATAAGTCTTCATAATAGCAATGTTTTCGCAAACCTGCAAGTAACATCACAGTTGCTTTATCCATCTTTTATATACACTCTGTGGCACTATTTAATATTTACTCAAGCCACAACCAGGCGCAAATCCGCTGTTTACTGAAACCACAGAGGCAGTTGCATTGATGGAGGCATGATGCTTTAGGCAAAGGCAAGACATGAAGGGTGCATTACAAGACCAATACCAGAATGTCTCTCTACATCCGGCATCCAGTCTCATTTTGCAGTATGCAAACCAGCATGCTCTTCTAACCCACAATCTGTGCAGCAGAAGATACATCACGTATGTCAGTGTCTCACCCAAGTAAAAAAACGAGCTTGGGCCACCAAGGGAACACAGATAGATGAGAGCTCATTTTGTACTACGGACTGTGATGGATACGTGAGCAAGACAGTCAAATCTTACGGTGCAACATTATGACAAAATAGTATGTCCACTTGTATGCATACTAAAGAGAAAAAGAAAGTAATTTGGAATGCAGGAGAAGTAAGATGTTTGGGTAACAAATATATGAATTAGAAAGCTTGTCAGGTGCAAAAAAACACTGCACAGTAGTTTATAATACTCAGAATCAATATTTACAATTCTGGAAAGCTGTTCCTGTGACAACTATTTTATCTCTCATTACAGCAGTTTGGAGGCAAATAGTACCGTGTTCATACTGCAAAGTCTATACTGAGACTGTCTTTTTTTTTTACATGCATGTTATTATCGGCCAGTTCAGCATGTTGCCAGATGAAGCTGTAAATGTCAAGTGAGGACCCTGTGTTGTTTTGCTTTAGATGTCTGCACTGACATCCCTGCTGTGTGACTAGACAGACGCTACTTAAATAAATGAGAGGGCTGCATTTTGACAAGCAGGGTTACTATTGGTGTAAAGACAGCTTAAGAAAGCACAAAGACCACTGATATACTCAGAAACAGGCAGAAATAGTAGAGAACAGCGCATGACAACAGTCGCCACATATTATCCATGCATATAGTCCTTCAAAATGACCCTTCAGGTACACATTACATAGTTAACCCTACTAGGGTACATTGCTCATTAGTGTGCTTAAGACACACTCTGTCCTTCAAACTTGTTAGCTTAATGTAACACCAGATCCTCTCATGTGTCTGTGTGCATTTGCACATTTTCACTCTCACCCCTTCTCCGATAAAAGTGTTTGATCCCTACCTAACCTTCTTTCCTCACCTCAGGAAGTAAGTGCTGGCTGTGCACTTCTCACTCAGTCAGCCTATATTTACCCTCTGACCTGGCAGAGAGTGTTCATGTTCAGAAGTGTGTAACATTCAGATAGCAAAGAGGAACACACTCATCTTGCTTCAGTCTCCTCTTTCCTCCAGTGTGTAATCACACAGGGCTGCCCTGTCTCCATGGCTTCCCTCATCACAGCAGGGAGAGGTGTTGATGGCTACACATGTCTATAAATTGAACCAGAAATAAAGCTGTATGTGCGGTAGGCTTAATAAATATCCGCTCACAGGTACTGATACACTTACGATAAATCACACAGGAAGTAAGAAACCTCACATCTCTCACACTTACACTTAAGTAACGATCCTATTTCCAGCTCACCCATGCCTCTCCACTCTCATCTGTTGCTGTTTTGGAAATGACGCAAATAAAGGGGAGTGAAGATCTATAGAGCCAGGAGGGCTTCAGAGAGCGGCCAGAGAGAGCTGACACCACGTAAAGACCAGTCTCTGTAAAATGGAATGATCAGCGGTTTTATCACCCGTATCATTCCCGCTCTGCAGCATCTCAGTAATCCCCTCTCCTCTGCTTTTCTTTTTTATCCTCTGTCTGGGACCCTTAATGGTGTCTCTGGCCGCAGCCTAAATTGATAACATCTGTCAGACCGGGACTAAGTGGATAGGTGGACATCTTAAGAGAGGCCAGGAAAAGGGGAAGAAAATAGTAACTGAGTTAAAGAGGAACAGCAGGTGAAGCATGAAGAAACAGCAGAGAATGGGTTTGGCATAGTTTGGTGTACATGAATCCAAATGTGACCTTGTGGTTTTATGAGATAGGCTCCACTCTCTTGACTATCTGGTACTTGGCAGAGAATCAGCAAGCACTTAGAAGGATATGACTTTAAATATGCAAAGCAGACGTAGCTATTTTGTACTGAACTTCCAGTTATTTGAGGACGTGTAAGAGTAGTGTGGACTTGCTACACCACATAAAGACCTGTGAATACATTCATTTATTGTATGAATATACAGCATGACAAACGCAAACCATGTGGACAAATATGAGATTGTCAGGCTTTTTAGCTTTCTGTTTGGCACACAATGCAGTTTGCCCTGCTAGTCTAGAAACCGGAGACCCGAAGGAGGACTTGAACAACTGATGGTCCGGTGAGGACGTTTTGCAGTGGTAGTCGTTTGTGTACGGTGTATTTTTGCAAGATAACTGACGAAGTGAAGTGAGCATCCTGTGTGTGTGTCTGACTCTACACACACCTCTCATCACTTCTAGACACTAGTTAACCACACAGCGTGCTGAGAGGATAAAGTATGCAGGCTTCTTTTTGTTTCTGTATGTTTCTGTTGTCATGGGCAAAGTGCATCAGAGAGATGTATTATTTTACTGTCAGTGAGTTGCAGTGTGTTTCCTGTGTTTCTAGAGGCAATGAGGCACAGGTTATGTTATTTCACTAAAACTATGTAGCCTTCATGCATATTCACATAATTTTGGACTATTGCAGTATAAATACAATGACAATAATAATTAGAAGAATTTGAATTGTGATTTTCTCAACCACTCATTTAAAGATATCAGTGCTTGTTTATAACATTTGTGTATATAGACAAATTAAATATAATATGCATAAATATAAAATATATAACTTTTGTACCTTTGCTGTCTTGCGCAAAGTGGATAGTCAAACTGAATTAAAACACAAATACATTTAAATACATGATTTTTGTATCGTTTAGTTTATTAGTTTTGTTTTTTTTAACTTTATTATTAGCACTACAAATAATAAAGGGCAGAATATGAATCAGCGCCATGGAGCAAACCCGTGGCTATACAGTATATGTCTTGAAAAGGTATGAAATTTAAAAACAATGGTGGCCACATCAGGGTTTAAGCCACCGACTTTCCAATCAGCAGTCCAGAGACCTAACCATTGCACCACTGTTTCCATGTTATGGTCTCAATGAATATGGGTTGCTACAATTCAGCCAGTTATATTGTAAGGTATGTTTCTGTATGGTGTTTCAAATTCGTGTTCTATGTGCCCCCTTTTAACTTTGAGCACCTGCCCATCCAAAGGTCTCTGCACGGCCCTGGTATGCATAGGTTTCCTCCAGGTTCTCTGGCTTGTTGAAGTCAATTGGTGCTTCTCAATTGTCATAGGAGTGAAAGTGAGTGTGATTGTTTGCCTCTATATGTAGCTCTGTGATAAACTGGTGACCTGTCCAGGGTGTCCCCTGTCTTCGTTCTAAGTCAGCTGTGATAGACTCCAGCCCCCCGTGACCCTACAAAGGATTAAGCAGTATATAGATAATGGATGGATAGTTACAGATCGGGCTGTAGTACCATGTCACTGACTATTCCTCAGATGTATCAAGCACTATGAAATAGAAAATACAAACCAAAGCACCTCCAAAGTCCAGCAACAACAACTTTAATTTCACCTGTGGATGTCTACAGTGGAGTCCATGTGGACCCTCGTGGACTTTGGCAGATGATGATATTTACATCATGCAAACTCTGAATACAGGATTTGGCCTTAGCGCTCCATGTCCAAGAGAAAACAAAAATCTAAATCCTCACCCTGAAGAAGACATGGGAATAAAGAACCAGTATTGGTCATGTATTGCAGAATAGAAGTAGTCCTTGTATTTGACACATGTAGGATTTGCTATTCATGAACAAGACTTTTGCATGTTACTGCCTTCAAACTCATGTAGTTACTTAATGATAAGCTAACTTTCGACCTGTAGATAGCAAGCTCAGTCAGTCTACAGCTTGCAGTTCACATTTAAAAATACACTGTCAAGCT
Organism: Amphiprion ocellaris; assembly: GCF_022539595.1. NCBI lineage: Eukaryota > Metazoa > Chordata > Actinopteri > Pomacentridae > Amphiprion > Amphiprion ocellaris. Next base: position 19,197,970 of record NC_072772.1, read on the forward strand.
TTTTTTGGTTGGATATATATTTTTTTTTTTGCTGTTGTGTTTTTGGTTTTGAAAAGATTTAGCAGCAGCTAAAAAGGCATCTGTCTTGAGATTGGCAAAGCAATTGCAGTTTGGGTGAATGGTTAGTTCTTGGCAAGACAACGAAAAGAAGACAAAAGAAAAAATGTGAAAAGAACATCAAAAAGTCTGTTTCCTGCTTGCTTTTCCAGCCCTCTCACAGTAACATGGGAGCAGGTGCGTGAGGGTCTGAAGCACCACACAAGCATGCTAAGGGGGGTAGACCTAAATTCATGGACTGTGAAAATACTTATTGAGAAACAAAGACGGACTGCTGACAAAAAGGTTCAACTAACAGGGAGAGCTCGTTTGAATTTTTATAGCTGTTCACATATCTCCATCTACCCAGTCAAGAAAAAGGCTTCATCAGCTCCATCTGGGAGAGCAGACAGCCAGATGACAAGCCACTGGGTTGATGAGATCCCCTGGGTAGATCACATTTACTGGTGGGACTCTGTTGCCTCAGTTGTCTGCCCCAGGGGTGATAAGGGAGCTCTATCTGACTAGTCATTGTACACAATGTAGCTGCAGGTCAGTAATCACAGGGATGATTCTAACTGGAAGGGCTGCAGTCACTGCATTCCATTTCTGTCACGTTTTCACACCAGGAAAGTAAGGCATTATAAAGTGTTTCCAGTAGTGGTCAGTTGTGTCCCCATTGTGCTGACTGAGCTTTTCAGGGCCTAGATACATCACTTAGGGCAGTGATAGATGTGCCTGTACCATTAGCAGGGAATGAGGGGAACCAGAGTCAAGCTTTTGATGGTTTTGAATTAAGAGTTCTCCCAACTCTGACTACTATAAAATATTAGTGCTTCAGTCATCAAATGGATTGCCTGGGTCAAACAAAAAAAGAAGTTCTGTAGATTACATAAAGGAAAGGACCAGTATTAAGACTAAGTTTTTTTTGTATTTTGACAGTCCACTGGTGCGCCGATGCAGATGTCTACTAAGATTTGTCCTGCTATACCTGATGGACTGTACACTATTGTGTAATTATAAGACTTTTAGGTTCTGAAGGTCGAGCATAAAGTGGTGAAACATTTGTATCTTACTTCTAACACTTTTGAGACATGATGTGGTTTCATGGCAGGGGTGCAGCATAGCAACCAACTTAGATAAATGCCACTGTCAGTGCCTTGTCCTCCACCACATCGATCACCCTCAGGTCCTCCAGGGCCCACTTATTACCCCTGAGGCTGTGCCATGGACACCTGTCTGCAGCAGCTACACAGCAGGACCTTACAGTTTGTCAACTAGCATGGCACACCTTTCGTTAAAAAGTGTATTGAGCCACTGAAGGGAGATAACGTTTTGAATCTTGAGCAGAGCTGTGTGGTGTCCAGAGGTAAGGCAGACTGGTTCCACTGTAGTGATGAGGAAAAATATCAGAACTGGCTGCACCACATATAAATTGTACAAGGAGCCTCTAGAGGTAGAAAGATTGCTACAGTCTGTTCACCATATGCACAGTTTGAGGCAGTCCAAGTCACTTGGCAGCAAAGAGATACTTGACCTAATAAAATCTGTTATATCTGGAATCACACCCAGGACCCAGAGTCTTTTTTTTTTCAACTGGAGTTGGTACCTCAGCCAGGTAAAAATGTTTTTAAAAAGGCATGTACTGAACGTTGAGGGGTGAACTGCCATTAGCTGGCTAAGAGGTTAGAAGACAGTTTAGAGAAGCTACAGTACTTTCCATTTCTACTATGCTCTTCCATCCCATTTAGAATCTATAAAGAATGTACCTACAATGCTGACGTAAACTGCATTGACATCTGAGCACAATCGAGTGCTTCTGTTTTACTTCCCATGCTTATGATTACTGTTTACAGCAGCAGGACTTAAGACTAATAAATGACTGGACCACTTCCCTACTTCGCTGTATCTACTCAGTGATTGAATACACAGCAGCAGGCATTCGGACAATGCAATAATATGTGGACATGTTGGCCTCTGGTAATGACTGTACACTCAGACACTGAAAAATAACCCTGAAAAGAACATTAAAAAAGCCTATATTTGCTGCTTGCCTCCGACAATCACTTGGGAGCAGGTGTACGGGAGCACAGAAGTGTCAGAAGTGTGCTGAGAGGCTAGTCAGATAAATTGATAGGGAGAGGAAGACAGTTTTGTTGTTATGGACCTTGCCATCAGTCACTGCTCCATCTCATCCTCTAAATGCTGTTGATGAATGAACTAGTTCGGATTTTTAAGACAAATGGTGTTAGATGAAGGAACCGTACTTTTAGTGCTTTGGTGGATTACTGCCAGAATTAGAGAACAGCAGAGGAGATAAATGAAACAAAGGAAAGGAATGCAAAGGCGAAGTTTTGATACCCAGAGCTAGTAACCTTTCAGCTAATGAGTGGTTTGGAGACTCCTCTTGCTGGTATTGGCCTTTATGGAGTTCAGAGGACAGACTTTAAATGTGCTGACTTTTTCCTTACCTTTATTTAGCCTGGATGTGCCAGCTGAGTAGCATTTGCACTTTTACAGCAACAACCTGCCACTTAATCACATGATAGGGACACAAAGCATGCATCTTTGAGGCAATTATAAGCATTATTGGGTCATTAGGACTCATAATGAAAGGCTGGACAAGGTCACTGTTAGTTCAATGATACTGTAATGAGTAAGGGACCACAAAGCAGTCATTTACAGTAAATTAACCGTAACGCAGAGGTTTTTGAAATGACCTATTGTAATGATTGCATAGAAAAAGAAGCAATAATTTTGGTTCATCCAAATGACTGTATGCAGCACAAAGAGTATTGACTTTGTACTGTTTACTTCAAATAGTTTCTATTCTTTGCATTTAAAGGTGTCATTGTCAAGTTTGGTTATTGCAAAACTTGAAAAATACTGCCTATGACTGCCTATGAGGTAAAGTGTTATCATAAAGTTGCAGATAATGTGTGCTTTAAGTTCAAGAAGGGCATTCAGTGCACTGTTTTACTGTATGTGTGTGTGCTTGGTTGCTTGTGCAGGTGGGGAGGTGACCAAGCCGAGGTTCACGCAGTACTTCCGGGGAAGCCTATCTGGACTGACCATCAGACCAGGGAAAATTGAGAGTCAGAAAGTCATTTCCTGTCTGCAGGCCTGCAAAGAGGGACTTGACATCAACTCCCTCGAGAGTCTGGATAAGAATATAAAGGTACACACCAACACACACATGCATCAAGTGACACGGGAGGTTGTCAAAAAAGGTATGATTTTGAGCAATTTAAATATATGAATAAACTCCTAAAACTTATCTTTCTGTATGAAAGATGAATATTTGGAAGATTGTCTATGAAAACAATCCCTTCCTGCCTTAAAGTGCTTAGATATACCACTAAGATCTAGAAAGTTCCTGCCTCTGTCTCTCATTACCCTTCCCCATTCAGCTCAGCTTGACAAAACTCCAGCACTGTAAAGCTACTTTGCTACACAATGGCAAGTTGTAGTATTAAACTGCTTCAGTCATGGTGACTCTGTAAACTGGAGACTTATTTTAAAGAAGCATAATGATACAGAATTATCAGGATATTACAGTTTCAAGGTGGAAATACTCGGCCATGATGCCGACTGCTTATTTCACTCGTGGAAAAATAATGCATATGAACTTGTGACTTTGTAGACACAAACATGTCAGTGTGTATCCTCATATACCGATTCTTTCTCACAATCTAGAATTCTTTGTGCAAATGCTAGAGCAGTACGTAATGGTGCTATTACCTTCCCCATTATCTTCAAAACATGGCCCCTACTCCATACTTAAACTCCACGACCACCACTTAGCAATTTTCCTGTATTTTCCTTAACATGTACCTTACTTTTACTCAGAACTTTTATAACATTTGCTGACCACATTTGGCTGGAACTTAGCCACCATTCTACTATCACCTTAAACAAGATTGCTGGCAATCAAAACAATCTTAATGAGAGGACTGATACCACTCACATACCCCAGTTTATTTACAAGCTAAAAGAATTAGTGAGCATTGACTGTGGGAGGTGTGGCTTTGTGTGTGGTCAGGACAGTCAGGGTGGCACTGATTGACCAGAGGGCAGTGTATCATGAGCACACAGCTGGTAAACAGACCGGTCAAGATCAGCTGTCAGACTTTCTCCACTGGGAGAACTGGGAGTCAGATGAAGCTGTGACAGTCACTAACAATACATTTACAAATCCTTGAGAGCTGCTGTGTGGGTAGCTGTGCTGTAACTCAGCTAGCAGCACTCTACCAGTGTGTGTGTGTTTCTATAGGAAAGCATCAGTAGCTGCACAGCCGTAGCCCTGCTGTTTATCATGGTTACCATTACTGTTCCCAGCCCTAAATATCTTTTTAAGCTCTGAATTCAGCACAGTTATCAGTGGGCCCATGCGTTGTGTCTACTGCCACTGCAGAGGAATAAATCTTTCTACAGTACAATGTCCTTTTTCCACTGGTGTTTATCAGGCTTGCTGATGCAACCAGCGGCTTTGTGTGAGAGGCACACACTGGGGCTACGGTCAGCCAGTATTTTCTTTATACATGGCACAGAAATTAGCAAAAAAAAAATACATAGGAGCCAGAGAATTTGGCTAAATGTGCGCTCCCAGATATAAAGAGCTTTATAGTGAGTTTTTGTTCATTGTTTAACTGTCTGGTCTGCACCTTTGTTGTTGTTGTCCTCACTTTTACTGCTCTCATCTGGTTGATGTTGGAATCAGCCAGATATTTTGGGTGGAAGAGCTCAAAAACACAGTATGCTACCCATTTAGAGGACAGAAGAGTGAGCAGCTGCTGGTGGATGGAGAAGAGCATTTAAAGATGGAGAATGATTCTAATTCAATACACCTTTTGTCAAAAGCACCAAATATCTCCTTACAGTCTCCTCATACTCTGTTCTGTTTCATTGTATAAAAGATGGACAAGTCCTCTGACATCACCAATGGGTTTCCTGAAGAGCGGTCCTGAAGCTCAGTGTCGTGGCTCCAGTACTATCTTGGCAGTGTTTGAAGGCTCAAACATGCTACTGCGTTGGTAATGTGTTTTGGTGCTACAGAGCTTCACACATGCGTGTCTAAACAAAGCTGTGTGCTGCCACTTTAGGGCACAACCAGAAATATTTGAAACAACCAGAAATGTAGGCTACTTGTTTGTTTTTGTGTAGGTATTGGTTCTTTTATCTGTTTTTCCCCGGTGCAGAACAGACAACTCATAGTCGAGTGCGGTGCAGTGAAACCAAGTCTTGTTGCATCAGCAGTCGAATACAGCGTGTATAAACATGTGCATTGCTCGTTGTACTGAGAGGAATCTTCGATGTAAGCATAACATCGCTGCCATGGAAGAACGCATTGTTGGAGGACTGCTTGCAAGCATGTCTCCTTGCTATTGGTTAAAGACCTATGATTCTATACTATGCATATGCAGAAAGCTAAATTAACACACAACATTGTGGAAATGTAAGTCAACCTTAATTCGCCAAACTCCTAAATCATCAAAAACGGGCAAAGAGGTGGAGGTTTAGTGGAGCTCAGGCAGACCATGGACTGTCCTGTGACATGATCCCACATGTTGCATAACCTGTGAGTGCCCTCAGCTATGTATAACTTTAAGCCTTGATGCTACTGAATAGAGCGAGTTATGCAAAAACATCACCCTAGTAGCCATAGAGACCAAAACCATTTTGGTAGCAGACTTCGAATGTGTATTTCTGCTATAAATTTGGGCATTTTGACATGGTAATCTATGAGAACCAAACTGCTTTTGAAGCCATCCTCAAGTGGACATCTGTGGAACTGCAGTTTGACATTTCCAAACTGGCGACATTCTTTGACTCTGACGGTTGCCACTTGTTTGGATCGAGCCACGCAACACTACTCCAAGGGAATGTTCTTGCTCATGTACAGGTACAGGACCCTTTCTTCCAGAATCAGACACAGTAGCTAAAGAGTTTAGAGAGCAAAATTAAAGCTAAAAAAGAATGAATATAGGACATTAATTCAGAAGCATGAGACCAGTTGGATGATAATGTCGCTTTACAGGTGTTGGATGTGAATTTTAATGTGTTATTATGAATTAATGATTAAATTCAGATTAGCTTCGCATAAGGAATCAAGGACACTCCAGGAACTAGCTATGTGTGGCCAAATAAACAGTGCCTCATGAAACCACAACTGGAATTTATTCAGTTTCAGTACAAATTAAACAAATGAGCCATCATGTGTTAATTAAGCTTTAATGGTGCTGATAGGCAGATTTTGTTGCTTTGGGACATTGTGTGGATAACAGTTTCCCCTGTTTCCAAGCGTTATACTGAGCCAACAAAACCAGCTGCTGGCAGACATACAAATGGTATCTGTCATCTCCTCTCAACTCTCTGCAACAAGTATATTTCAAATTCTTTCAATTTAGTTCATTCAGTAGCAGTCCAACAGCAAGGAAAATCCAGACTGCACCGAGTATAAATTCAACATATTCTCCTGTCATGTGTGCACACCCACAAAAACACTTTTTGATCTCAGCTGACGCAAAGTAGTATTTCTTTGAATCACCACCGCTAAATCACCAGCTGGCTTTCTAGAAACTCTTCTGCTACCTTCTTGTTCTCTCCCCCTAACTCTGGCTCAGCTAATCCATCTCTCTGTACTGTGGAAGATAGAGGGCAGACAAGATGGATGGGGGTTTGTGTAGACTCAAAGCCGCCCCCATAACCACCCACCCCCAGCTCCTTATACGCTTTACCCTCTTTCCCAAAACTCCAGCTGCTCTCTCCATAGAGCGTGTGTGCTGTGGTGCAGAAAAGAGATGCTTGCCAGGCTTTTGAGAAGACAAGATGGGATGATGTGGGAAATGCAGGAGAGAAGAGGAGGGCAACCTCTCTAGGGCCAGTGCAGTTTATCTTTTGAGAGCCATTTCATTTTCTTCTTAACCACACACTCATCTGGCTCCCTTAAGTCCACAGGAGGCTTAAGGACAGCATTTAGCCAAGCAGGTGGAAGGCTGGCACTGCACAATCGGAGGAGAATAACAGGCGGAGAGGGGAAGACAGAGTGAGGCAGAGGTGGATAGACAGAAAATATAGCGACAGAGAACTGAGACCGAGAAACTGACAGAAGGAAAGAGTGTGAAGGGGGAAATGACAGGGAAACAAACTGTATGGAGAGCCCCATGGAGTGCTGAAGTAGTGTCACCCTGCTGCTGAGACCCAGTTTCAGGAAATGGGAGACACTCAGTGCAGTTCTGGCAGGAGAACACTAAAACCCTCTTTAAAAGAAATAAGGACCTCAAATCCCTACCATCAAACCCTGCAGGAGAGCACACACCTCTGTTGAACCATACTTGTGAGGAGACTCCACTAGCTATTTTCTAGTCCTTTGACATAAATAGCCATACAAGTGTTTTCTCCATGTTTTAGGCCATTGACTGTTAAGCACACCCATATTGCCATTACTATCACATTACTATTCTCTTTCCTGCTTCCTTGTCAGCCACTGGTTTGCATTTACTTCAGCACAGTATGAAAATCCATTTGTAAAAGCCAGAAAGTACATTAAAATAGGTGATCCATCATAGTGAACATCAGATCTGTTTGTTTTAGTCAAAGTGACATTGCTGTTGCATGGTAATGCAGTACAGTCATGATGTTCACTTTGATGGATTACCTGATTCAAACAAGTTTCAGGTCTCTGCAAACCACTGTTCATACTACTGTACAGTGAAATGAATAGAAAACAAGGCCGTCTGGAACTTAAGATAAAAGGTATTGGCTTTATAGCATTTTCCAAACCACCATTTTAACATCTTGACCTCAAATTCATCTCTTGTCAATATCAGATGTAGGCGTTATTGTTTTTATAGCCTATACTGTATGACACATTAAAGCTGCATAACACAGAGTTTTTATTAGAGTTTGTTTGACTTTATTATCCATAAGCAACTCTACATTACCAACAACTGCTATGGGGTACACACTTGCTGTACATCCATTTAGAATATATACTTTATTGATCCTTTAATAGGAAATTCAATTGTAACAGCAGTATGCTAACAGACAACTGAGACAACAGAAGGAGGCATGAGGTGAGGTGGAACTGAGCTGACGGAGGTCCCAGGGCTGGGAGGGGTAAGCTTAAGAGTTGACAGTTGAATCAATGAATAGGCATGTTTATAATTTTAATTTCAAATTATTAAAATTCATACAATTTTAAAACGGGACATATAGAAAAAAGTGATTTTGATGATTTAAAGCCTGGATTTAGTTTGGTTTTCCCATTGTACGGAATATAAGCTTAAGTAGTTCAAGGACCTTCAAAGCTGAAAGTCCATAGATTCATTCTGTTTTCATCATTTCTGGGTCTGATAAATGGTATAATTTTGATGGTTGTTTTTTTTTTAGGAATATACATTTTTATTAAAAAACAAAAATATTTTTCATAAACAAAGTTTAGAATTAAGTTATTAAAAAAGACAGACGTAGTTTAAGTTATTAATAACTCAAACCACAAAAAGGGACACCTGGTGTCCAGCTGGAGGGTCATCACACCATCAAATTAGGAAAAGTCATGAAATATAAAGAGAAAAAAAAAAATTAATAAAAAAATGTATTGTTTTTGGAATGATAAACTTTGAACGGGGTCAAATTGACCCCAGCGATAATAGGAGGATAAAGGAGGGTTAAGTATCTTGTTCAGAAGAACCACAGAGCCATTGTTGAAGCTTTTATTGTTGAGACCGTAGTGAATGTCTTCTGTTGGCCAGATATTCCCAGCTGGTACACAGAACTTTAGCCTGTAAAACCATCATGCTCATCACTAGTGTAACGTTTCCTCTTCTCAGAACACAAGAAGATATTTGAAGCCATAAATGGGGAAACTAACAAAAACTGCACACTCAAAATTACATGTAAATTTTTTTTTAAAAAAGGGTAGCCACTAGCATAAAATAAGTTGATTCTCTCATTCAGACACTCAAATTCAGTATTCCCAAAGAAAGCCAGCTGAAGGTGCTGAACCTTCTGAACCACCCTCCCCATCTGAAAGAAGTGTCAAAAACTCTCTCTTCATATCGTCTCCCAGCCGGGCTGATCACCAACAGTCCACACCTGAGCTCTACTTCACAGGTGCAGCTGATCTACCTGATGATCAGGGTGAGCGGAGACCCGGGCCGTTTCTCAGTTCTGAGTACGCAAGTCCGTACTCGCATACTTGGCGAGAACGGACTTGCGAGAACGCAAGAACGCATCGAGGCTAAAGTGCAATTGGAACACCAGCATACTTGATGACGAAATGGAACAGATGTAATATCACAGCCTTGCATGTTCACATTTTAATATTAAAACAGTTATTGTGTATATATATTCAGATTTGTAAGATTGTCATAAATCTTTTTTTTTAATGTTTTAGAGCTGCTGATTTATTGACAGATGTAGCTTGTGATGAACTGAACCGTCTCTAGTTCTATCAGTGGATCCACAAAAACTTTTCAGAAACTGATTGCTGAAAAAATATTAAACTTTCAAGAGGACACCTCATAAACAGGGATGGATGGTTTACAGTTTTATTATTAACATTAATAAAATACATGAGTCTACATTCTACATTCCAGAACTGCTGTTTGTCCTCCAACATCCAGAGGTTTATAGTCTGACAGATACACAAACATCACTACACTTCAATGTGATCACCAGGACTTCTGTATGCTGAACATCATCACTGATTAATGAGAGAATATTTCATGTCAACTGCTGTACTCAGAACCTGAATACAGGTGAGCTCCTACAGGTGAGCTCTTCTTCTGCCTGTCAGGTAATAAAACAGAAACCTTTTCAAACATCAGCAGCGATTGATCAAACAGTTCTGATGTTAGAGGAACATTTACTTCTGGCTTCAACAATTCAATTCATTTTTTGAACACAGTTGAAAAATATTTAATGCAAAATTCTTAAATACAATTCAGCATTTTCTATCCTTCAGTTTCCATGAACAGCATCCTGGTCCAGATGCTGAAGATGGAGCTGCTGATGTTCTGTCTGTGGAGTCTCCCAGCAGTCAGTGAGGATCTGGGTTTCTTCAGATGTCACTGGAATAAAATATTTCTTGAATGTTATTTTTAATGCACAGTAACAGTCACAAGAATAGAACAAAGTTGTATGACAGGTGAGGAAGAAAAAACAGTAATTCAGAAGAACACAGTTAGCGATCGAGTAAAACATTAACAATATTATGTTATGAATATTAACTTTAACTTCTTTCAAGCCCATTTTTCTCTGAACAATAAAAAATAAACCATGAGGCTAAAGTGTGACCATTAGATAAATGTAAAACTACTTAAATCCCTGTTTAACCGCTATAGAACCATCAGAGCCAGCGGCAGATTTCTAAAAGTCTTGCCGACATCAGGCTGTTCTCGGCGGCTACAGTAAGGCTGACCAGCTGCTCATAGCTGTCTAACCTGGACCCTCACATCTCTGAAACCATTGGAGTAAATTTTTAATCAGGCTTTATCTGGATAAATTGACCACATATTTTACATTTACATGACTACGTTCTTGCCTGAAATAATCTGAAAACTATATTTTGTATCATACTAACAGTAGTATTCCCCAAAAAAACGTCTGTTATCTCTGAAAGTTTCCTCCTCGGCCTTTCCTGCTGGTCGGCACGGAATGCATTATGGGTCATTTGGCCGCCTGTAGTCCACACAAGTCTGGTCCGATGCAGTCTCGATAAATGTGGGCAAGAACACTTCCGGGTATTTCATGCGTTCTCGGTCAAATGCGTTCTTTGAATCGGAACAGCACTCTTGTCTTCGACTGACGACATTTCACGAATATGCGAGAACACAAGTACGAACAAGTATGCATATTGAGAAACGGCCCTGGTTTTTGTTCAAGGAAAAAAAAATGTTCATATCAATCCATAACACTAGATTACTAATAAGGCTGTTTTTCATGCAAAATGTTTCTTTTGACACCTCATTTTTTGTTTGTATCACATCCCTTGTCTGAAGACTTTTAGGTTATGGATTACAGAAGCCCCTCCCCGTGTCACGTTAGCACCAAAAATTGAAAAGCTATGGTCCCTCTTGTCACTTCAACAACACGGTAGATGTGCTGCTAAGAGTGTGTCCTAGACACATTCAGCCATGTTTAAGACATAAAGTCATTATTCAATCTCTTAACAAAACCATCAATTGAAAATATTGTACTTGAGATGATAATTTTAGAGGGGAGGCATGTGTAGTTGGAAGACTTGGATGTAGGCAACTAGCAAGCCTACATTGGTTTCCTCATTTTGGCAGGAGTTCACAAGTCAAGTTGTTTCCCACATGTCCAGAAGTATCACAGCTCTCATGGGAATAGTTGTTTTCCCCACCCCCCTGTTATCTATCAACTTGAAAGTATCAACTGTGCACCTGCAGGTGTGTGGATGTTAGGTTACACACACACACAAAGTTTTACAGCTAAAGCATCTTGGGGTCAAACGGACCCCAGAGGAACACCAATGTGTGCAATATGTGTTCAGCACATTGACAAAATTTTCTCATCATAATTTTATGCTTAATCGGTGGTCCCCATCAGATTAGGAATAGTCATGAAATAACAAACAAAAAAAGTCAACTATTATTTTTTGAATGATAAACATAGAATGGGGTCACCCTGACCCCAAGGACAATAGGATGGTTAAACACATTACTAGGGAAACTTCTCATTGCCTGAAAAGACAATAACATATTGACTGACAACATTTACAATGGACTCATAGCATCAATGTCTAACGTTTACAGATTTTTAGTTGATCGAACTGCCCTGTCCTTCTCAAATTTAATTTCCCAACATTGGAGGTTTCATTTGGTACAATGAGCCTTTTTTTTTTTTCGTTTACCCTCTGCTATCCCAACCCAGATCCCAACAGCTGTCCTTTTTCTTTTTTCCTCAAGAAAGGTGCGCGCAGCACTGCGCAGCAGCCGGAGCTGTCATTGGCAGGGCAGCTCAAATGAAATTTCGTTGTATATGAAAGTGTGCAATGACCAATAAAGATTGGTTGATTGAAAAGGATTCCCACTGCATTCAAATGTGACACCATGGAGTCATAACAAATGGACATATGTGATGAGTTGGGTTTAATTGTTGGACTTGCACTGGATCACATTAAATTATTCATAATGTTGTTCTTTATCTGCTGGATGTGTAAATTGGCTACTGTTTGCTAACAAGCTGGTACAAGTTCACAAGCTGGTGATACTGTATGTAAGTGTTGCATTTACAGTATAACCAGTTGTACTGCCCCTAGGTGGCCAAAAATAATCTAGTAATGCAATTTTACTATGGATTTTGCTTTAATATTTTATCTCGAGGCTATGACTTGAAATTGAGTTAAAGTTTAATCACATTACCACACAGAAAATCCTGAGGCAGGTGGTACTAAAGCATAGAAAACTGGATTGTATGAGAGTGGGAGGAACAGGAGGCCCAGCAGCTCATTTTTGCCCCACAACCCCCTCAATTAGCCCTGATTGCGTGCAGCTATAAAAGGGTGTGTTCCTGTTAACAATTTGTCATGTATTGCACTTTGTTTTCTCCCTCCTTAGTTCCACTTTAACCCAGCTCAGTCCATTCTGGTAATGGAGGGAGAGGACTTGGAGAACATGAACGCCGCTGTGAGGAAAGTTTCCTACATAAACTCTCGCCAGTTTCCCACACCAGGCATCCGACGCCTGCATATCTCCACTGCCGTCCAGTGAGTACACTTCCCTCCTCCTGTTACAGTATTCTTTTATTTCAACTTTTTTCCTGTCTCCTTTCTTTTTAATTTCCTGTAGTCGTCTCATACCATTGCTGTTTCTTCGTACATCTCCTCTCAGATATAAGGAGTGTTATCCCACCTCAACCCTACTGTTAAGTGTTAAGACAACACAGCAAACATCACAGACTGACTGACATATAATTCCCATTTCACACATTGATCCCCGCACCTTCTTCACTCACTCTTCTGTCTCTGTTTCTCCTTTCCCTTGCTGTCACTTCCCCTTTCCTTTAATACACCATTTTCGGTTCACTGTCACCACCGGGGGCTAGTTTTTACATTTTCATGTCATGCATTAATAATTCTGGCTGGGTTTTGCCAGAGGAATCAAGTAAAAGAGAGATGCAGAAAAAAAGAGAGGGAGTGTATGTGAGAGTGAGAGAGAGACTGACTGGTAAAACAGACTCCCTTGGTGGATTATCATTAAAATTCATGATTGTTTTAAATATATGTAGACCCCTTCAGCACAGCCGTGGGGTTTCACTCTCCGCCCTCCTGTTGGGTTCGACGCACGGCCGTGGGCCCAGGAACTTCAACTAACAAGGCAGAAGCGCATGTGAGCGTACTGGTGTGTGTGCTGCACAAGCTGCTAGTGATGAAGGAGAGTCGTCGTAGCTGGAGGCACAGCGATTATCAAGGAATACATTATGCTAATGACGGCTAAGCTTGCATCATTGCTAAATGTTGTTTAAGTTTTTGTTGCAGACTGCTGACTGGTCGGGTAGTTGCCAGCTGTGTGCATGAGCGTGTATAAAAGTGTTGAGCACTACTTGCAGATATGTGCGGCTAACCTGAGAAAGGGCGTCCGTTCAAAACCACGTGTAGAGACTCACTGATAAAGTGTATTTAAGCTTTCAGCTTGAATCCAGCTCACAGCCTGAAACTTGGCCTCCTGCCAGAACATAACTGCAACTGTTGGAAAAACTCCCCTCTTTTGCGGACAGTATCGCTTTGCACAAATAAAAGGCGATGCTAAATATTTCCTGGCGATGCAATTAAACTTCTTTCTTGCTGATGCCTAACAACTGCAATTACTGCAGGCGTTGAAAAAATAATTAAGCAAACAGCGCTAATTCTTAACAGCAACGCTTGCTGATCCTCCTGCTCCTTGGGACAAATTTATTCCATTTTTCTCATGGAGTGTGGTTTAGACATAATGCTGATGGAATCAATGTACACAAATGTATGCACAGTCCCGAAAAGTCCAAATTTGAAACTACATCTATACCATAAACTTTTTTCTGTGCTTTTGTAAACTCTCTTATCCTCTTGTCCATTCCTTTTCATACAACTACCATTTCAGCTGAAAATGTGCATACCTGAACAACTGTTTTGATCAGGCTGAGAGGGTTACATTACACAGAGAACACCTGTGTGCGTGGACACTGGATGTTCTGGGGTTTTGTGCTGGACAAAGTGTCCCAAATCACACTGAGCACTTGCATTTAAATGCACTGCAGTGTACTGGTTTAGAGGTTTATCCTGGTTTTGATCATTTTCAGGCTATGGCAAAGAGAAATCTTGTTATTCATATCTGCATATGCATGATAAATAGTAGTATTCTGGTTGCTGTGTGCTGTGATTGCAGATTCCTGAGATGCCGCTCTGGCGTATAATGGGCTGAGTAATATTAAATGCATTGTGTTGCGTTGAATTTGACCTATTCAGCTTACTGCCAGCAATATGAGATGAGGCCCTCAAGAAATATTGACATTGCCACTGTGTAGGAGGAGGAAGCGATAGATGAAGATATGCTGTTGTAGCTGGTGGGATAAAGTTATCATTATTGGAGTACAGTTAATCCGAGCGGAGAGTAAACTTCTGCATGAGTAGAGCTTTCTATTACTGGCTGTGTGGACCATTAATGAGACCAGAAGAAACAACATTGTGTTGTACAAACTGGGCAGTTATGGGAAAAGGAAAACAACACCTCATTTGTGTTTCTGCTCATCACTTGACTGAAGCAAGCAGCCACAATGGTCAGAAACTGGGAAAAGATGTATATGTACATTCAACAGTATCCTGGTAACACGCGACACTTCAAAAATCCAATCAACCACATACTAAAGTCTATGTAAATGCAGCCTTCAACAACGGCTCAGTTTCATTCATTTATCTCACTGAGTCTTTTCAGTGAGTCACAATGTGCCACTTCAACCAGCACCCTGAACTTTGGTGCCCACACAGAATGTAATCATTGCTGGTGGTAGTAATTAAACCTTTGCTTTCTGCTGTGAAAAAGCTTTCTTGTTATTTTACTCGGTTGCTTGAGCTTCACTGTGAAGTGTGAAAATTTGACTCATCTGCTGATGAGGGAAGGTTCAACTCATGGATGTGAATTGTGACAAAACAGCTACTTTAATAGGAAATCACGCAACTCGGAAAGTGTGATATGGAGACTTGAAGCCTCCTGTCAAGGTACAGGATGCTGAAAACAGACATTTCAGTAAAGTAGGAGACATTGAGCGCCCAAAAGTCCAAACTTTTAAATGAAACATGCGATATATGCAAAAGTACCTTGATGGAGTAGAATTCCTAATTAGAACTGCAGCCAAAGGACATTTTAGACGTCTATGATGACACAAAATGATGAGTGATTCGTGTCCAGAACCTATATTTCCTGTTTTATAAGCGTGAATGGGTAAAGAAGGGACTCATTTCCATTGCAGTTTATGAAAACACAAACAAACATAATTTGTATAATTTATTAACTTTAACAGAATTATAATTATTGCAATTAAGCCTTTTTAGATTATTATTATTATTATTATTATTATTATTATTATTATTATTATTATTATTATTAACCTGCCGGAATTGCTCTCAAATTGGCTCTATCTATCTATCTATCTATCTATCTATCTATCTATCTATCTATCTATCTATCTATCTATCTATCTATCTATCTATCTATCTATCTATCTATCTATCTATCTATCTATCTATCTATCTATCTATCTATCTATCTATCTATCTATCAAAAATTCAGCTGGTTTAGTGACCATTTCTGAAGAATGCAAATAGTTCTAAATATGTTTTTAACAACCTCGTCAACACTGGTGATTTCAGCACCAGAGCGCTTGAAATGTTTCCCGCTGAAACAGATGCTGCAACACTTTGCTGCAAAGATGGTCTTTTAATCTGATATCTTGGACATGTGTGCCCATCTGTGCATTACGCTGTGCGAACTAATCAGGATGCAACCCTACTGTAAGTCTATCGAATAAGATAATCCAAGCCAGGACTGCAGTTTGTATTTGTGATTGCTAAATCCAGGAATAGCAATCGGATGTGAAGAGAAATAACAGGACAAACAAAGAAATGTCGGAGTCATTAAAGGTCAGTAGGGACTATTCATGAAACTGATCCATCCTTAATGTTTTACTCCTCTGCTGTCTTTTAGTTGTCTTGGCTGTCAGATATTTGGTGGATTTTTAGATTGAATGTTATTGATTTAATGTGAAATCTGCTGTCCGTCAGTGAGGCCCCCCAATACATAACATACTGTGCTTGCTGCCTCTAAAAAAAACGGGTAATTATTAAGTTCTATTGCAATTGCAGAGATAAAACTGAGAGATGAGAGAGTGAAACGTATGGCCACTTGACATATGCAAGTGTACAGATTCTCATTTCAGTATCAATGGCATTATTACTTCTTACTTCTATTCCTAGTCTTATTTTATCTGACTTATTTTTACTATTACTGATGTGTTGTACTTACACCTTACTGATTTTCTATTAGCAACTAGATTTATTGCCATGTTATGTAATTTTTTTCTGAGCAATACCTGGCAAAAGAATTTCTTTCCTTGGAAAAAAAAATTCTATCTCATCTTATCTTGCTAATACTTGTAACAATACACAGTTTTAATTGTACACATTTTAAAAGATTCAGTCTGCATTATGTTTGCGTCATTCCAGAAATGGAGGACATTTGGGCTTCAAAATTTTTGAAAAATAGAATTTCTCTTTTACAATTGTCTGCTACATATTGATAAATAATAGGTAATAAACTATCAAAGGCTTGATTGGCTCAGCTTACACATCAGTGGTGCAGTTTTTATTCCATGTTTTATTTGTTGTTTGCTATCCCTACTCTAATCACAGTAACAGGGTTACTAATCCATGCTAATGTTAGCTTTTTTCTCAGCAGTAGAAGTTAGATATTCAGCTGCTGTTACTGCTGAGCAAGAGGACAAACTGACTGATGGAAAACAGTAAAAAGAATTAGTCTGATCCTGATAATATGAGGTAGAGTGAGACTGACAATCTTATGAAAATATGAAAAATAGAAGAGAGGACATAGCTTTGCTCTACCCATTCTTTTGGAAAACTGTTTGATGATGTTAATTCCAGCATTTCATGTGATTCACTGTTTTCTTCTTCTTCTACCAGCTAAAAAGGTTACGCTAACAGGGATGTTGCAGGGCACAAGCTTCATGCATTATAATTATTTAAAATATTATATTGATTAAAGTTTTTCCCACTTAAAAAAAATACCAAAAGAATACCAAAAATAGGAGATTTAAATTTCATTTTAGCTGCTCTATTTGAGATTCAGTTTGGTCATCAGGGGGGAGGGACAAGAGAAAAATGGCATTTTAGGGTGAACTCCAGACTTATTTGGTATTTTAAAAATATTTTCAAACATTCTTCTCTCCTTTTTTTTTTTTTTTTTTTTTTTTTTTGGATTTGGTCTCAGGACAATTACATTTACACAACAACTGCATGTTTTTGCATTTCGTACATGGATTATTTGAAATTTGATGGGTGGGACATAAAATGTCCTCCAGTTCTGGATTGACTTGTTTATTCTTTGCTAAGATAAACGTCAGACCTTTTATTTTTGAGAGCGATTTTAATCCAATAGAAGCACATATGCACTGACTACATGAGAAATGTAGAGAGGTTTGCAAATCACCTTTAATTCTTACTAAACGTCTATTGATTTGAGGCTGCTGAATGGTCTGCCTGTTGCCATGGCTATGTCAGTGTGTCAGCTATAGTGAGTTTAGTTTTAGTATCCCATCCAGAGGAGACTCCAGCAGAAAAAGATTCTCCTCAGCGGACTCAGTAACACTGAGAGCCTGAAACACAGCCTTCCACCAGAACACATCAGCCCATGTTGAAAACACTCCCCCGGCTGCAGCGGACAGTATCACTCCTCACAAATAAACGCAGATCTTAATTAATTCCTCCAAATGCAATTAAATTAGTTTCGTGCCGACACCTAATAACTGCAATTACTTCAGGCATCGGGAAAATAAAAGCAAGCAGTGCTAATCTTTGCAACGGCCCTTTTAGGCTCCCTTGTCATATTTCTTTATAATTAACTTGGACTGGCTCCAGGTTTTTGTTTTTTTTTTTCTCCAAGCTGGGCAGGCCCACGCAGCAGCCGTCTCCCCACATCACTGAGTTTGTATCTCCCACTGCTCACAACAATGGCTTAGTGCCCGCACTATGAACAGACACACACACCAGCGGCCGGCGCCACAGGAAAGAAAAGCAGAGATTACATGATGCCCTGAAACTTGTTTTTGTCCTAAACCGTGGCCTCAGACAAATGACTGTGGCGGATTAGAGACATTAGTTAGGTTTTATCCTCCAGTCAGGCCAAGTTTCAGAGATTCTTTTCTCTTTTTTTATATTCTAAGAAATGAAATGGGAATTTGTTGTTTTTCCTTCAGCTGAGTTAAATTTAGCACTGGATTCCAGTTTTTTGAGAACTTGTCTCTATAATCTTATGATATCTGAAGACCAAAACACACAGACATCCAGCAACAGTGGTACATAGGCCAAATGTACAGTTTGCCCTTTTCATTATATTTAATATTTCGAATTAATGAATAATTTATAACCTCCACATGATGTTAATTGGTACTTCTACATGCACACTAATGCCCTTCTTCCTGTTAGTTTTAATTATACCAAGGATATCATATAGAACAAATTAAATCTAGTTATTTATATTTCTGTAAAATTAACCAGGCTTCCATTTCCGAGTCACATTTCTGTCCTCAGGTGAAGGTGTAATCAGTGTCAGGCTGCCATTTAGGGATGTCCTGACGTTGAGGGGTTTTTTTTATCTACCCTTTGTAAAGATGCAGGTGTAAAGGTGTTCAACATTGAACATCCTGCATTAGGCCCTACATTCAAATTAGTAGCCTAAAGCAATTTTCATTAACCTCATAGCCTTCTGGTTTCATATCATGCTATCATTTTTATCTCAGGGTGTAAATCATACTTTCTTATCTTTGTTTTACTAAGTGACCCAGGTCTGAGGATGGTCCCATTGTATGATGTTTGTAAAAATAAGTTTGCAGAGTACTGACATGCAACAAGTGTTTCCACAGTGGCTCCTTATAGTTAAATATTTGCTGCCCCGTTTATTTAAATGTCTAAAATCTGACCGTGAATTGTACACTGGTCTGACACAAAATTAAAACCACCTATCAAAACAGCTCTGATCCACCAAGACACGTATCCTCTGGTATCAGGCACCAAGATGTTAGCAGCAGATCCTTTATGTCCTGGAAGTTGTGAGATAGGGCCTCCATGGATAGGACTTGTTTGTCCAACACATCCCACAGATTCAGATCATACTGCTGCTTGAGTTTGGAAGCTAAGTCAACACCTTGAACTCTTTGTTGTGTTCCTCAATCCAATCATCAAACAGTGTTCGCAGTAGGGTTGTCCTGGTCAAATCCAAGTGATATAACACTCGATCCGATGCCATCTTCCTAGATAATGCATACTTCAAGTATTGTAGATTAGCTGTAGTACCTTGTTGTGCCACAAGGTGGTTGTTTAAGACTGGGGCAGTTCCATGTTGGCAAACACAGAGCATTGTTGGGGTTTAGTTAGCAACTGGCCATTATGACAAAGACTTCTGTGGTGCTTAATGACCGCCGTCCAGAGCTTCTGTGTTTAAAACAAGCCAGGATCGATAAGGACACTGTTACGGTATCCTAGTGGCATGTAATTGGCCCTTGTGCCAGTTATGTGTCCATTAACTAAAACAGCATTATCAAGACAAATATCCGCTGTGCTCAGTTTATGTTATCAATTAATCAACATTCGATTGATAATGCTGTATTTAATACAAAAAATATTTAAAACCTGCATCTGCCACAAATATGGCTCTTCCCTCATGACATCTTTGTGATAGCGGACATAAAAAAAATATTAAAGGCCGTCCAGATAGCTCAGCTGGTTGAGTGGGTGACCCATAAACAGGGACTATAGTCCCCGATGCAGCGGTCATGGGTTTGAATACAGCCCATGGCCACTTACTGCATGTTATTCCAACACTCTTCTACCCATGTTTCCCGTCTCTCTCTCCACTGCCCTATAAAAAGGCCAAAAAATAAATGTTTTTTTTTTTTTTGGTTTTTTTTAAGACACTGGGCTTAGGTTTGTGTCAATACTATTGAGTAAAAAAAAATGCCCTATCCACATCTTTGGATTAGAACATTCCTAGTTTGCAGTGCGGCAGGGCACAATATCCTGCTGGAAGTGTCCACTGTCATCATGCAATACTATTGCCATGCAGAGGTTTATGTGGTCTGCACCAGTGTTAAAGTAGATGATAAGATCCACGTCATTGTCCTTTCTGGAAGCACTTTTGGTCGGTATTAACCACTGCCTACCAGGAACATCACCACAAATTCTCTCTTGTCAAAGCCACTGAGATGCTTCCCATTTTTCCAGCTTCCAACACATCAGCTCCACTTATATTATTTAATTTACCTGTCAATGGTTTTGATGTTATGATTGATAGTTCCTGCAATGGAATAACTACTTTTGAATGCAGATCTGGCACTGAAGTGAATCAGAAACCTTAACTGACTGTTATCTCACATATGCTTAAAAACCCATCAAAAGGCATCATGAGACAATGAGTGTAATCATCTTCGCTAAGCAAATACTTCATAGAAAACTTCAAACTTCTAAAATTTTTTTGATGTTTTGCCATCTCCTTTCAGTTTTTCTAAAGCTCTTCATAAAAATTCAAACCCAACCTGCCAGCGAGAGATGGGAAAACATATGGAGATTCATCAAATGGATTTATGCATTGCAGCATAATTTACATCAAAATGTAGGTGAGAAAATACAGGATGCATAAGCACTGAAAATCTTATAGCGCGGCTTTCCAATCTAGGGGGGAAAAAAGAAGCCTGCTATGATTTTGTAGCTGGTTACAGAGTCACAGTAAAGAAAGAAGGCATTGATGTCTCTCCCACTGATAGATGTTTGCGTGCTTGAAAGGCCTTTAGTGAAATGTAAAACCAAAAATCTGGCTCATTTGTTCAGCTTTCACTGCTTCTACCTCCCAGGTTCCACCATCGCCACGCTCAGTTCAGCCCTCCCTTCCTCCGCCCAGCTTTGTCCTTTTCTCATTTAAATATGTCATGGTTTCCATTTGGTTGATGTGTGATCTGCAGTCTTTACTCTGTGTGTATTTGTGTATCAACCAATACATCAGAGGAGGTTGTGCATCAGATGTCTGCACTCATTTGTGTGAATATGCCAGATCCGTGTGTGTGTGTGTGTGTGTGTGTGTGTGTGTGTGTGTGTGTGTGTGTGTGTGTGTGTGTGTGTGTGTGTGTGTGTGTGTGTGTGTGTGTGTGTGTGTGTGTGTGTGTGTGTGTGTGAGTGAGTGCTGGATAACGCTTTCGTGGTGTGGCTGTGGTGTGAGCTCACAGCTGGCTAACCAGAGTCCTAGAGAGCAGACCTGTGTCCGTCCACTCAGGGTTGCCAGTGGATGCTGTGCATTTAAACACATGCTACTGCACGCTGACATACAAGCAGGGAGGCAGACATGCACATATGAAAACACAGCAGGAACACTGCTGCAGCTCTGCATCTGCTACCCAAACATGACAGAGCGATTTACCCCCCAGAGTAACTGCACACACTGTGGTCTGGATTTGGACTTGACAGCTGCAGTTTTAGTGCAGCTAAGAGGTTCTGTTTCTGTTGATAAGCTTTATTAGCTGCCGTAATGTTCTGCAGTTTTACATTCTTATCCTGCAAAGGTATGCAACAGCTTGTGAGTCATTTTAAAAACGTCCTCAAGCACCTGTATGTCATCCTTTGGTGCAATATATGGTCCTCATATGTACATAACCTCCTGCTCATTAAACAGGGTTCAGCCAGAGTGAAATTAGTCAAAAGATGAAAATCAAGAAAGCCACAAGACAACATTGTCACACACTCCTGAAGGGCAACTTGTACATGGGAGAGACAGTGTGTATAACATTTATAGAGAGGTCAACGTCACGGTAATGTGGCTGATTTTATCTGGGTGTAATTACAGACAAGAACATAAAAAGGGAATTGCTGGATTTAGCAAGTTTCCCTGTATAATATATCACAAGGTCTTGACCTGAGTATGTGAAGTGACCTGAGACGACATAAACTGTGAACTGCAGCTATGCACATAAAACTGAACTAATTTAAACTCATTAACAGATCAGAAAACATTACAAGTGAAAATGTATCAGCACTATTGCTATTTTTTTTTAGCAGTTTTTTTTTTTTTTTTTTTTTAGACATTAGGGATCACACCACTGTCCAACACTGGGTGCTGAATGGGTGTAAGACTAGGCAGTGTCATGATAGATGACTTACCGGTGCCCTTTAACGGGAATCCTACAGACACTAGCTGCACCTGATTCAACAAATGCTTGTGGGCCTGTGGATTGTATAGCAGACCGACATGTCTGAACTGTTTATGAAATATGAGCAAAGATTCCCAACAGAATGTGTTTCCTGAAACATTAGAGGTGAGAAATACGCTGTGCAGTTACAAAATTGGTTTTCATTTTAAATCAGAAAAGTTTAAGATTTTCCAGAGGTGTGACAGCCGCTCATTTGCACAAAGTATACCTCGACTTGACTATTAACTAAATTTCTATGAAAATTAGTAGTTTTTGGTAAACACTATATTTATGGTTCAAATGTTAGCCCTTATGTTGCTTCCCTTTATCATTTTATTTGCAAAACCAAATAAAAAGTTCACCCACCGGGGGTCATGTTTACACAAGCAAGTAATGACTGCTCCCCTTGCAGACTGTGCTCATATAGCTGCAAGTAACCACTGATACCAACTGATCACCAACACTTCAGTAATATCTCATGCCTTCTATAAGAAATATTGCAATATAATTAGGTTATTTAAGAGTCAGTGCACTTTCTTTGAACACCAGTGTACAATGATGCGTCTTCAACTTCTAATGCTGCTCATTAGACTAGAGCAGAGGTCTCAAACTCATTTTAGTTCAGGGGCCACTGCGAGCCAATTTGATCTCAAGTGGTCCCAACCAGTAAAATCTGAGAATATGAACCTATAAATGAAAACAACTCCAAAGTTTTCCCTGCAAAAAAGTAGCATTCGGAAAATGTTCACATTTAATGAACTATCCTTTTACAAAACATTGTGAACAACCTGAAGTTTCTCAAGAACAATAAGTGAAATTTCAACAATATTATGCCTCAGTTTACCATGTACACATCACAACTTGCAGATCACAGAGTATCTGGAACTGAACAATCTAGTATTTTACTTTATGATCAAAAGAAGTTGTCAAGATCTAGAAATTATTTTAAATTTACATTCATTTCAACATCTATGTAGTAATCCTGACCACCTGAACCAACTCACCACACAAACTACACTATTACGGAAGAAGGTAAGCATTAGCATTTAGAGTTAGCACTAGCAGGTTTGGAGAGTCTATATGTATAGTTTCTTTGTCACTTTTTAGCAGTTGGCACTAGGTATTCAGCATCTTGCACTAGCTCACTGGTTGCATCAGCACTGGTCACTACCTGGAGCATCTCTTAAACAGGCCTGGGTCAGTTGAATGTGGCAGTGCTGTTTGGATTGTGTTGGAGCAGTGTGAACTGGCACTAAGGGGGTGAATCTGGAATGCCAGAGTTCACCGCCTAGCCTCCTGGAGGTGTTGTGGGACTAAATAGGCGAAACACCGTTGAAGGGAGGTTTCCACCTGATGACCCCCAGAGATGAGTTAGGAATCACTGCTCACTGGTGTGTATAGTGATGGGTCAGGGATTCTAGGTCCTTCATTGAGTGTGCATCTTTCTTGTTTGCCCCACAAGTGTCTTGTGTTTAAATGAACTATTGAAAAATTTCAGTAAATGTCATCTCCGTAATTTTTAAGCTTTGCAAAGTCATCCAGCGGGCCAGATTGGACCTTCTGGCGGGCTGGTTTTGGCTGTATGTTTGACACCAATGCACTAGAGAGTCATGAGAGAGCCTCAAATTTAAAGTCTGTCACCCACCTCTCACTCTGCTGCCTTTCTTCACCTCTCTCTGTCCAGGTGTTTTGGTGAGGACACCTGTATCACCATACCTGACATCGATGCAGTGGTGATGGTGCTGCAGCCCAGCGAGCCCAGGATCACCATCAGTGGTGTGGAGAGACTGAGCCATCCGGTCTCCGACTTCAGAGCACCTGGAGGAATTGTTCTGTTCCAGGACCTCCACATCATCAGCACAGTCACCAGGGCAGAGACCACCGTACATCATACGGGTAAGGACTGTCACATGTTTATATGATACTAACAACGTCAAGATTACTGCAAAAACAATCCAATCAAACACAAATGGCAGCGGGTGGGAAGCCAGGGAGGGGTCAGAATCTTATTGCTGCATTACCCAAGTGTGCTGGTGTAAGTCCCTCTCTTCTTTCATATGCACCTTGACTCAGCATCGGTATTGACTGTAGTACAGGAGAAGTTAGATCATTTCATATTGAGGGGAAAATTAAAAATCAGTATCTAGATTTTCTCACATTTTTGTGTCTGATAAGCCCTGTTTTGTTAAAAGCTCCATTTTGTTCACTCGCTCTGCTTTCAAAGGCACAGGTGGTAGAAAGTAATACATAAATGTACATAATTTACTCGTACAGGGTCCTTTCCCAGTGATAAACTCATACATCATAAAACATAAGTCTGACTATACCTCACAAAGTAGGAGATGCACACCCACCTTCCTGCTGGTGGAAATCTGTCCCAGCTAAATATTTCAGTGTTTGTTTTTTTTTCAAATTCACAATGTGATCACTCATTCATGAAGTCCCATAGCCTATTCAGTGCCAACTGTCTCACAAAACAAACCTTCAGAGAAAGCTGAACATTTCATAATGCCTCATGAGACTGTAAATAAGCAGCAGCGAGCACGTCTTTCATCTGTATTTGCACTCACTGTGAACTCAAGAAAACAAAAGTTGTGCCTTTGCTCTCGCTCTGGCAAATTCTCCTACTTGGTGGGAGTAAAGGTTAAGAAAACGGCAATAAAGAAGCCCTTTGTAAGTTCATTTGACTCACAAGTAGCTCTTCAGAAGTGCAAATATATTTACTCACTCTTCCATTGTGTGGCTGGAGCGGAGGTTGAAGATTCAGATCCTTTACTTGCTATTCCTAACTCTTACAAGTCATGCTTTCAAATAGTCAAATGGAAGTTAAAACATCTTTAGCTTCTGTAAGTGGAACTGATTGTATGTCAGAGGAAAATACACTGCCTGCCCAAAATATAATCGCCACTTGTATTTAACTAAGCAAATAAGTTAAGAAAAATAAGGTAAGATCCTTCCATTGGATAATCACTGCAGTGATGAATATGTTTCAGCTGCAACAACTTATTTAACCCTAGCTGATGCTGTGAAGAGTTTCTCATTCCTTAAACAACAATGTTGTAAGACATATCCTGTGGTCATGGAAAGGATGTTCATCTGTTTTAGAAGGGTGAAATTATTGACCTGCTTCAAGCAAAGAAAACAATTAAGGAGATTTCTGAAACTACTAAAATTGGTTTTATTAAAACCTGGATTTGTTGTGTAGGACTAGATGTTGATATCCCTTCTTGCATACATGAGACACCTACGACTCTGTGGTATCAACAGTGAGTGAGGGTATCCTCTGGGTTATCAAGTGGGCCCCCTCCTTCTTTGGTGTTTCGCTGATAGGCCCACGACACCTCCGGGCAGTTCAGCAGTGAATCCCAGCATCCCAGGTTCACCCCCTAGATGCCATCTACTCCCTTGAAGGCCCAGGTGGAGTCCTTGCTCTTCATCCACAGCCACTGACTTCCCTTTTCAGCAGCTCTGGAGAGGTCCTTGATCGCTTGCTGGTGGGCCTTCCCACATACTCCCATCTCCCGGAGAAGCCTGGATGTCGAGGTGGCTACACCTCTGCAGCCTACTTCGACTGGTCGGACACTGACCTTCCAGCTGTTTTGCTTTGGCTGCAAGCTCCATATATCTCAGCTTCTTGCGCTCACAGGCCTCCTCTACTGAGCTCTGCTAGGGTACTGTGAGCTAGAAGATGTAGACATGCCTAAGTGAAGGACAGTGGTGAACCATCATCTTTGAGGAAAAATTGTGGTCGGTCATGTGGTCTGGTGAGTCCAGATTTGCCCTGTTCTAAAGTGATGGCCACATCAGGGTAAGAAGAGAGGCAGATGAAGTGATGCACTCATCATGGCTAGTGCCTACAAGCTTGTGGGGGTTAGAGTTATGATCTGGGGTTGGTCAGGTTCAGTAATGAATGAGGTCAGCTGACTACCTGAATATGCTGAATATACTGAATGACCAGGTCTTTCTATTGATGGAGTTATTCTTCTCTGATGACATGGGCATATTTCAAGATGACAATACCAGGATTCATGGGGCTCATATTGTGAATGAGTGGATCAGGGAGCATGAGACATCATTTTCACGTGTGGATTGTCCTCCACAGAGTCCAAACCTCAGCCCCATTGAGAATATTTGGGATGTTCTGGAGAAGACTGCACAGCGGTCCGACTCTCCCATCATCAATATAAGATCTTGGTAGAAAATTAATGCAACTCTGGACAGAAATAACTGCTGTGATATTGCAGAAGTGTATAAAAATGATGCCATGGTGAAGTACGCCGTTCTTAGAGCTAAAGGTGGTCCAATAAAATATTAGAGTGTGCAACTTTTTTTTTTTTGGCTGGGCAGTGTAGAACACATGAAGTGATGCAAAAAGGGTTTAATTCAAGTTCTTTAGATTTGACTAGATCAAAACTGGTCATTGCTTAGCAAATTTGGTTCCACAATAGAAAGCTTTATCAAACTGTTGGCCTCCACCCACATCTCCTTCACTGTTGTGGAATTTTCTGTTTAAAGCTCGAGGTGAGAAATAAAAGCTTCAATCAGATTGGCTCTGTCTTTAAGTAATGTATTATCTTGCAGCAAGAGGGAGAAAGTTAAACACATAGGTCACAGGCTGAGGTTCTCCGTCCAATACAGAGTACAGAAGTTCTCTAAAAAACAATGTGGCTGACGTTAACCTCTGCTGTTGCTGGCAAAGTTACACTTAATACGTTAATACTTTGTCACCTACACAGTTCTTTGTATCGAGACTGAGCTTGTGGTTTTACATGTCTGGTGAAGTTCCTGCTTTAGTGGCGGTTGATGTGAAACCGCTACATCTGGATTCATGCTGACTGAAAGAAAACAAAATCTGTACCTAGAAGTAAGACATATGAGCTCAAAAGTTAACTTGAGTAAAGGTTACGCTGAGAGGTTATACTAAGGCTAACTGGAACAGAGGTTATGCTGAGGACACAAAGCAACTTTTCCATTACATCAACCCCACTGTTAGATCAGGAGGAGGATGAAGGTGAAATGAATAAATTAGACCATAGCCAGGTTCTTTTGAAAGACACACACCCATACACATAACTGAAATCTGCCCCACCAACATTGGAAATTAACAAATTCCCCCAAAAAGCGGTAACGGCTTCCTGTTAAACCAGCTCCGAAACACACTGGATGTATCTTTCACAGAAAACCTGCTGCACCTAGTTTGTGATCATGTCAACAACATCAGTGAACACGACCGCTGTGAGCATGGTGCCAAAATTTTGGGTCCTTCTTGTAGGTACTTGGGGCCGCAATTGATCCCTTTCCCTGAATATTTTGAGCCGAGCCCTGCATATTTCAGACGTATGAACTCAACACGGAGCATCAGAGGGAGGAGGAGAATATGTCGCTACACATTACAGGACACACGCAGGCCATGAATGTGTTGCAGCGCTGCAGCTGTGTGTGCAGCCCACATATTCAACTGGTAGCTGTCTACACCACACACTCAGGGAGTTATCATACACATCAGCCAAGTGTAACGCAATCCACTCCGTTACCACGAGACTCTAAAGGCTGCATCTCAGTGTTTTCTCATAGTTTTGCATTGTATTATATCCTTTATGTCTATGTAAAATTGTACAACTGTCTGATATTTGATCAGCAATTTACAAAGCAATCTCCCTGTGAAGACTATTAAAGCAATTCTGACACTAATATTTAGAAAACTTTCCCAGACACCAAGTAGAAAGTTGAAAAGTTTAGCTCTTATGTCACAATGCTTGAAAGTACAGAGGTCATTTTGGCAAAATTTACTAACCATACAGAAGAATAGCTCCTTTCAGATTTAGTTATACAGTAAAATGTATTGTAGTATTGCACTCTTGTAATTGATTTTTTTAAAAAGCATTTTAATGATGTACACAACCAGTCAAAAGTATGGACAAACCTTCTCATTCAGTGCTTTTTATTTCTTTGTATTATATTCTACATTGTAGATTAATACTGAAGATTAACACTTTTTTGTTTACAACATTATTCCGTCTGTATTCTTTTATACTTTTGATGTCTTCAGCATTAATCTACAATGTACACAATAATTAAATAAAAATCACTGAATGAGAAGGTGTGTCCAAACATTTGACTGGTAGTGTATCTGGTGAAGATGGAGCTGATTCAACTGCTCTATATACAACTTTGAGTTACTTTTTTTTTTTTTTTTTTTTTAAACAATGAATCCTTCATATGCACTGATTATGTGATGAAAAACACACAGGGAAAAATAAACAAGGGGAATTTAAGCACAATGTAGTTATTGTCACTAATTGTAACATCATGTTTGTAAAAGTAAAGTTGTATTTCGTTTAAAGAAATCTGAATTTCTCATTAAATTTTAGCAAGTAGTTTGTTTGAGTTTGTTTGCATTCATAAAATAATTCATATTTATTGACTGTTTTTTCAGTCTGTCAGATGAATAAGACCAATTCGTAATTCCATCATTATAATGTAATTAAAACAATCTTTAATTGCAGTTGTACTCTTTAACAGTTTTAAGAAGTATTAATATAAATAAGTTTTCATGCAAATAACAGCACATATAATAATGACGCTTTTGGCTGAATTAAACACAGCTAAACAGTGTCATTTCATATTGTAAAAGAAACTGTAAAAAGAAATGACTCATTTTTGATGTGAGCATGCTGCACAGTGGACCAGTGGTTAGCACTGTCGCCTTGCAGCTAGAAGAGCTACGTTTCTCATCCCGGCCTGAGTCTGGGGTGGTTCAGCAGGGAGTTTGCATGTGCAGGTTTTCCAGCTTCCTCCCACAGTCCCAGAACATGCTGAGGTTAATTGGTGATTCTGAATTGTCTGTAGGTGTGAATGTGAGTGTGATTGTTTGTCTCTATATGTAGTCCTGTGATAGACTGGTGACCTGTCCAGGTGTCCCCTGCCTTCACTCTAAGTCAGCTGGGATAGACTCCAGCCACCCGTGACCCTAATGAGGATTAAGCAGCGTATAGATAATCGATGGATGGATTGATGGATGATGTGGGCATTATTTATAGTTTTTGCCTGTTTTATGGTTAACAGGTGAATTAATGTTTTTTGCTATGATTTTACTAGTTATTTTCCACAGTTTAACACAGCAGAGAGCATCTAAAAAACAGCAGTAAATTGTTCAAAAATGACAGTTAAAAATGTTTTTTTAAATGAACGCTAAATATTTACAATGTACTTCAGCTGATTTGGGGTATAAGAGAGAACAATATGCTGCTCAGCAAATTCTGCATTAAATTGAAGTCGGATTACAGCTGAGGACAAGTGCTTCTTCTCTCCAGCAGTAACCTGCAGTGTAAGCGAGAGCCTTTTGTCCAGAACACCTTGCCAATATGTTGAGTCAATTTCCCTCTCCACACAGGTCTGTGGGTATTAGCCCCTCCACCGTTGTTGTACCCTCTCCTCTGTGTCCCTATGCAACTGCAGACCCCCTCCTGCTGAGTAAGGCCCGTACCTACCAGAACACTGATTCCCAGGTCGCACCGCCTTGACCGGCAGCAAATGAGTATGACATTTAAATCCCTGTGGCAGTAGTCTCGTTCAACGATCTGACCACCGAGGCAGGAACCGCCCGCCTGGGCCCCAGGCCCCGCCGCCGGCTGCCAATTAGGAGCAGATAAGCAGAGTGAGAGGGAGGTTTTAGCCCTCCATTGTTGGTAATGTGGCGGAGGTAGAGGAGCATCGCTTTCAGGAGCCGTTGGAGCTTTTTCTGCTGCTGAAATAGAGACTCCAGCTGGAGGGAAGAGATTAGCTGGAAGCCACAGAAAGACACAGACACAAGAAGGAAGGAAGAAAGAAAGAAAGAATGTGTGTGCGGTAGATGGAGTCACGATGAAGTTCCATAATGAGCAGATTTTGTGTTCTCTCGAGGCTTAAAGGATTCAAGATAAATCGCATATTTCTTTTTCAGGGCATGCAATAAGTTTCTTTTGGACCTTCTAATCACCCCACAACCCTCTTCCATGCTTTGTCTTTCTGTCTTTCATTTGTCTTTTCTTTGAGCCAACTCAGCATTGGCTCATTTCTCTGTGTCATACTACAGTCTTTCCAAGGATTATTCTGCTGCTGTTCCTCAAAGCCAAGGTCATCACTTTGTTCTTCCACTTATCATCTTTAATACTCAACTGTTTGACCTATTTGCTTTAATAGTCATCGCGTCTTTTCTGCTTTGCTTTTGAGTTTTTATTGAGTTTCCACTTCTTCGCTTGCAGTAATTCTCTACTCAGTACCTCTCCTCGTCTCTCTTTATCTGCTTTCTGTTCTTTGCAATTCTTTCTAGGGAGCAGAGCTTGTTTTTTTTCTCATCCCACCCACACTGTAGCTCTAAGATCAGTGTTGGCTGCATGATCACACAAACTGTTGGTGGGACAGTGCTGCACTCAGGCCGTACTGTAAGCGTTTACTAGTTTGTGTCAGCTACTGGCCTTTTCTTCAGTTCTCTGTTCACATCAAAGCAGCATTTAACACAATGCAGGGCAACACAGAGGCCAGGCTGTTTAAGACCTTGTACATCAGTACATTTGTTTTCTGCAAATGTTAGAATGAAGTTTATTTCTTGGAAGGTGTCCTAAGACTCTGCACATTATATTTTAAAGAAAGACAGTGTAGCTTTTGCTGAGTATTGCTGCTTTTAAAGAATCACATTAGCTAGTACCAGCTATAAACTCAGTCATATCAGACCAATCTACGCTGGAGCAGTATACTGAAAGCAGTAGGTTTTATTGCTTTAATGCTGAATTTTCCATTCATAAGAACAACAATGTGTTTTTAACTTTCGTAGCTCCACGGCAGCCTTTAAGCTGCTGTTTTCTTGTTATTATCCTTAATTTTAATTATTACTATTGTTATTTTTTGGCATTTGGTGACGAAAAACACATAAATCTGCTCTATTCATAGACTGTATGTAAAAGAATGAAGCACTTCTACCTGCACCTCCTCTTCTACCTCCTCTGGTAGCAAAAAGAAGTCTGTATAGAAGTCGGTGAGAAAATCACTCCTCACTTGATCTGTTCCCTCAGTAAAGGTTTTTCTAACAGGTTTATGATTTCACTTGCGAGTTTCAAGACTTTTTGAATACAGCATGATGTTAATTTTGTAAATGATGGTCTTAGAGTAAAATAGACAATAACATTTATTTTCTGTTTTAGGGTATGGCCACCTTGTGACTGACAGCTTGCTACTATGTCTCTGTCCTCAAATTCTGAGTCAGGTGCACCTCCCGCTAACCATGATGATAACTGCCAAAATTCAATAGAGCACATTTACCAAGTTTAGTTGTTGAAAACAGTTGCCCATGGAATAGCGTTACTTTTTTAACCGACCACTAAGTAAGGAAAAGAGGGTTTTTACCTTGCTGATATGTTTCAACCACATGATGAGTTGTTTTTATCAGGTGACCCCCGCCGCCCAATGATCTCTGGAGGAGGGAGTCCCAGATATGCAAGAAGGTGCAGGCCCCCTTGTCCCAGTTCATGGAATTCCTCGCCCGCTTCCTGATCTCTATGGCCTCCTTAATCCATCATTTCTATTTGTTGGCCTCCGATGTTATGATCCTCCCCCTGTCCCAGTCCATAATGCGGTTGTTTCTTTTGCAGTGCTCCATGATGGCTGATTTTAAGTTTTCTTCTTCGGCTTTGTCTTTTTGTGTTCTTGTGAGTCGTCCAACTCTTTCTTTTTCACATTCTGTCTGATGTTACAACATGTCAGGAAGGTAAAAACCATCTTTTCCTTACTTCATTGTTGGTTAAAAACGTAACGCTATTCTAAAGTAAGAAATGACAAAATAATCATGATCCATCCAGTCGCCCATGGAGCTGACAGAGGCTTTTTCAGTGAAAACGACAACCATGAACCAAAAAGTAGCTTCAAAAAACATACAAAATGCTTTCATGCCTAGCGGCACCCACTAGGGCTAAAGAATGAAGCCATGGCCAGCAAGGAAATGTCAAAACCTGCAGCTAATCAAATGGCCACTTGAGACTGGCTCCAAAAAAAAAAAAAAAAAAAGAAGAGTCAATACACTCCTCTGTTAAAATGTCCACTTTTGGACTCTGTAACTAATTTCCTTTTTTGTGACAATAGTGTGGGGGTGAATTTTTACTAAAGCTGGGATTTTAACGCATTAATTATGAATAATTAATTACATAAAAAATAACATGTTAAAAAAATAATGCATTTAATTGCACCTTTCTCAGTTACCTAATTTCGGGCACACCGGTAACACTGATGAACGCTCTAGCCCAGTAGGTGGAGGTAATGCACCTAAAGTCTGTTTGCCAGCTGCGAAGTTGATGCACAGAATGAATCAGCACTGAAACACTGGACCAACATGGTGGCTCAGTTGCAAACTTTCTCTTTTATTACAAAAACTGTTCAGCAAAAAAGTATTTCTGAAAGCATTTGAGGCGAGAAATAAGCTGCTAAATCTGTCCTCGTTTTAGTTCGACGGCTAGTTTAGACATTTATTGAAAGTTTCGCGATGCGTCAGACCTCCGCTCCCTGCGCTGTGCTTGCATGAATAAAGCTACTTTATGCAAATGCGACACACTGCAGCACTTCATCACCTCAGTGCAAAACATGTTGCTGTTAGCACCAGAGCTAATGTTAGCTAAGATAGTCCTGGTACTGGCAAAGTCTAGTCAGCCCACAAGAGGTCACTTTTCAAGACATTGAAAGTGCTTGAGTTTACAAAAAGTCTTAAAATGTTGAATATAGTCGCTATAATTGCATTTTGAGTTTGCAGTAATCTGTGAATGTAGTAGACAGATGAAAAATGCAGATAAATATAAATGAAACAAACATTTTTGTTGTTTAAGTTCATGTATATGTCTATTCATTGATTCAGCTGTCAACCAAAATTTATTTAAGTTGAAAAACTATGCTTATTGTGTCAAACATTGCTATTTGACAAAAAATGCAATTAATCACGATTAATTCATTACAAAGCCTCTAATTAATTAGATTCATTTTTTTATCACGTCCCAATACAAATTTTTACATAACTCACTCGTTTGAATTGCATTAAAGCTTGAACTTCTGCACAGTTAAGGGTTTTGAATGGCAGGTGGATGCCGTCACAGAACAGTTCGTGACCCAGAGACGTTTGCATGACCCACCTTAGGTTATTTCCCGCTCCACCTCTTTGCTCGCTTTTGGATTAACGGGGAGCTAGGAGGAGTCAGGCACTGCCGAGATCCCAGCAGCTGCAGCCACAACACCGAGCTTCAAATCGGCTCTTCAGGAAATGCATGAACGACGTCACAGAGAGCTCATCAATTTTTATATACAGGCTATACTTCATGCCTCAAAACAATACAGTAACTGCTCTTCTGGGACACAACTTTCCTCCCCGTTTCCTCCCCTTTCTCCACCTCATCTGTACCTCCCCCTCCTCCCCGACCTCTCCCTTCAAACACACACACTACACATCTGTCTTTCTCTACTGGGAAGCTGTTAAATGAGCGTAGCCGGTTTCCTCCCGTGGGAACCTACAGTGAGGGAGAATGCTGGGTAGCAGTGAGAGGTGGAGGATAGTGTTTAGCAGACTGTCAAAGAGCCCCAGCAGCCACCTAGAGCTGCAGTGATGGGAGCTGGCTGTAGGAAGCTGGTAGCACTGCAGCTCATGGCGCTGTCTGCGTTCAGAGTTCACGAGTAATTGGAGTCTGGGAGTAGGAGGAGGCCTCGGTGTTGTGTCCTATACCGCTTGAATTATGGTTCCTCAAAGTGGGCAGCATTTTCTTCAGCAAATGTGCATTGTTTTTTGGGTTTTTTTTTGACATAGCAAAAGAAATCAGACTGGAGCCACCTGCTAGTTAATGATACATTCATTTACACTGGTCCTGTTTGGCACGGTCTGTTTAACTGTTTGCTTCAATTAGTGAGATGAGAAAAAAAAAATGCCATCTGAGCTAAAGGAACCATACTGAGAAGCCTGAAAGTTTGGCTTCCACAAACTGCAGTTGAGCTCATTAGAAGTGTGAACATACTCAAAACTAAAAATAGGAAATGACCCCAAATACAAAGTTTTACTGCCAACACTTCTTTATGCTTTTAAAACCCAGAACATAATGAGGTGAGAGCAAACTGATGCTTTCTGGAGCAAGCATCAGAGAAGACAAATTATAACAAATTCTGTTTGTGTGTGTGTGTGTGTGTGTGTGTGTGTAGCACGTCGACCGGGTGTGATGGAGGAGATCATTCATAACTTGGACTACTGTGATGTCCTGGTGTTGGGGGAGGAGCTGAACCCAGAGCAGGAGTCTCTCCAACTGCAGCGAAGCGCTCTGCTTGGAAAACACCTCGACGCCACCAACTCCACCTCTGGCATGTCCGTATATGGTAGGTTGCTATGGTAACAACACCAACATATATCATGAACAAAACGCTGATATCAGGCTGCACAGTGGGACGGTGGTGAACACTGTTGCCTTGCAGTCAGAAGATTTTCCGGTTCAAAAACATGCTGAGGCTAGTTGGTGATTCTAAATTGCCTGTAGGTGTGAATGTGAGTGTGATTGTTTGTCTCTGTGTGTGACCCTGTGATAGACTGTTACCTGTCCAGGATGTCCCCTGCCTTGATGAGGATTAAGCGGTGTACAGATGATGGATGAATGTACAACACTTATATACCAGCTAATGCCACATAAATCCACCGTCTGCCTCTCTCCACAGGTGTGGACTCCATGTCCAACTACGAGCAGGTGATCCGACAGGTTCGCTACTACAGCTGGCAGCCCGGACGGCTAACAGAGAGAAGGTTTCGTCTCACCTGCTCAGAGCTCAACGGACGCTACACCAGCAATGAGTTCAACCTGGAGGTCAGTGTGAACCATGTTTAGAGTGGAGCTGCTAAAACTTTGTATCGTCACCTGTCAGTAAATATTCTAGTACCAACAAGCTAAAGAAGAAATGTATTATCAAAGACAAAGCGTCGTATCCACAGAAGTGAACGTTGATGAAACTGATAGCAGAAACCATCAGAGACAGTTAATTATCTGCCACTATTTTGATCATCAGTTTGAGGAAACGATTTCTTAAAAGTAGGTTGTATGACGTATCCATAGTCAGTGGATCAACTTGGAGGCTAAACAGTGAAATGCTGTGGACACGGAGTCAGAAATAAAAAATGTAATTTATCCATCTAAATGTACACTATATGTAGAATGTTTCCACCAATTTGCCTTTCCATCAGACCGCTCTTTCTGAACAGAAGCAGTCGCCGTACCTCAGAGAACACTGCTCTACCACTGCTTCAGTCAGTTAACATGTCACTTCAAATCCATACTAACATGTTTAACACATTAATCCAGATCTGAACTTGGGTGTAATAGAGCAATAGAACAGCTTTACGTTCCCATCAGAACAGACGGTCAGGTGTTTGCTTATTTTCTTCTACAGAGTGTCTCTAAACTCTGGACATATAGGCAAAAATACATATTTTCAAGAAATGAAATTTTTACGAAGATTTTATTCAATGGGATTATTAACAAATAGCATCTTCAATATTATTTCCATCATTTGTGACCCAAAGGTTGATGTGCTCTGCAAGATTCCCATGAACTCAATGCAATAAATCCACATTGCCGTCAATTTTAGTGCATTCACTCCTTATGCGTTCAATCATTCTCCTATATGTCCAGACTTTAGAGACACCCTGTATATAACAAATCACAGTATGGTCTAAATTTCTGGTCACTCACATTATCATTACCTTATCTAGAAGTACAGAAGTGTATATGTAATAGTCTTTTTAGAAAATGATTCATTGATTTTTTAGAACTCTGGAACAGTAGTTCTAAGTTATGCTTTGTAAACTGTTGATGTTACAATTTAAATGAGGGTTATGATACAATTCCAGTTCTGTGAGTACATGTGTAATCTGATGTAGCCGTGGCCACTGCTTGCCTCTGTTTCTGATGGTGAAAATATTCTAAATATAGTGTTGCCTAAACTCATATTGATGCTCATATTTGTTGGGTATGTTTTGAGCTTCCATGCAGATCCTCCATTCTGCTTCTCCACATTTGAAGTATACTGAGTGTCCTTGACTACTGAAACGTGTCTCATGCAATCCCACTTCAAGTAAACCAAACTGTGCCTTTTAGCATTTCATTCTACATTAAAGGATAATTATTGTTTAATTCTGCCTGCTGTATTCACCATTAACGTGGTCACTGTGGCTTTAGGGGTCATTTCAACTTTGTATTCTTCACGTCCGTTGTAGAGATTTAAGGAAGAGATGAGCCACAGAAAAGAGGATATAAAAGGCCGAGCACCCTTCATCTTACAAAAGTTTCATATGAATCATTTTAAACATTTGTTTTCAAGTCTGACTGAAAGTAAACACTGAAATTAGCCAGCTGGAAGTGTCATTTTCCTATTTACACAGGGATCTCCAACCAAGGCTACTCATTATTTTTTAGAAAGCTGCAGGGAGCTGATTTGGCTTGATATACACAGTTTGGTTCCTTCCAGATTTCTAGTACAGAGGTAGAGAGTGCAAAGTTAGCATCAAGTAATAGCGACACAATAGATACATTAATGCACCAGGTTAAAATAAACCATCCATTCAACCATTTAAGTCATCCTTTAAAGCAAAACAACAAAGATTCAGTGATTCCAGGAGCCCCAATGTGAGGGTTTGCTGCAGTTTTAAATCATACATGACAGTTAAACATATGTCTCAAGAAACTGGTAGATCTTTTCACTGTTTCTGACATTTTATAAACACGTTGACTAATACATTAATCAAAAAGAAAATGATCAAATTAATTGGTTATTTAAAAAAAACTCATGCAGAA
Source organism: Amphiprion ocellaris (assembly GCF_022539595.1). NCBI lineage: Eukaryota > Metazoa > Chordata > Actinopteri > Pomacentridae > Amphiprion > Amphiprion ocellaris. The sequence goes on from NC_072772.1 coordinate 19,235,298, forward strand.
TTAGTATTTTAAGGTAATGCCATTGTTTTAAAAAGTCTGCCCCTATTTTATTCAGGTTAATCCAGTTTTACTGAGTGATTCCAGTAGTACTGCTTTCTGCTTACATGACAAATAAATGAAAATAATGATGGCAGATCCAAACCACCCACTTCCACATTCAGATACATGTTCCAAGTACCTTTCAAAAGAGCGGCAGCATAAGCAAATGTCCCCAAAAAGCAGCTGGAAAATAACAAATGCGTGATTTCTCAAAAAAAAAAATAATAATAATGTGACTGATGATATTCAGAAATAGTAATAATAAGTTGTCACTAGAGATTGTGTTGCTTTTTACCACCTTGTGAACCAAAGTGCTTGAACTGGCAAAGTGTCTGAACTGACTCAGCTGAGGTTTCTGGCAACATTTTAACTTTCAGAGCAGATTTAAAAATGAGCCTTATTAGGTATTCCAGTGGCATCACTTTCACCTCTTAGTAGCAAAATGCTTTGGAGGAATTAGCACTCGAAAACAACCAAACAAGTCAGTAAATACACCTTAAACAGCAGTTAGACACACTGACACAGCCGAGCTCCACATATCAAAAGAAGCCACAGTGCAACACTGAACACTTCATCTTCTCCTGAAGAGACCCTGAACTGTTCCACAGTGAGTCAGACGTTCCTGGCAGCAGACACATTCACACACACTCCTCCTGTAATCCACTGTTCTTCACTTGATGATAAATGCCAAAATCAGCTCCATGTGTCAGCTTACCATGGTTTGTTTCTGTCCCTGTACTTATTTATACCTTCTCCGGTGTTTACCTGTGGGGAAACAAAATGCTTCACGATACATACTTTGAACTTTGCAGGGTGTCGAGTGGAATCCAGATCACCTTCTTGTACTGAGCCGACCCCGTCCCCCCAAAAGCCATGAATATATTCACTTTCCCTTTCTCCCAGTCTTACTTTAAAATCTGGACTTGGAGACTTTACCTTATTCTGTTGAGAATGTATCAGCTTTGGCAAACAGCATGTGGCTGAAATGTCAACTGTGATCACTTTGCCCTCAAAAATCATCCCTTCTGCTTCATCTGTTCCCAACCCAGGTGAGCGTCCTGCACAGTTCAGAAGCCGGTGAACACATCAACCACATGGTAGCCCCGCCTCAGTACATGCAGGTGGTCCACCATCCATCCATGATCCACGACCTGTACCCCATGCACAACTCAGGTAGGAAAACACAGCTGTTTAATGTCACCTTACTTTGATTTGCCTCTTTCTTTCTGTCTCATTAAACATGAGGATATTGTTCTTGATGTCAAAAGCAGGCCATTTGTTGGTAACACATATTCTACAATATACAAAAAGAACAAGAAAAGCACTCGGAGAGCGCAGTACTCTGCCGAGGCTGCTCAGTCATTGTATGATTTCCAATGGATAAATCCTGATAAATCTGCAACGGTGGATTTGTAGTAGGATCACAATCGTGATCGTCAGCAGGCAGCTGATGTAGTGTTCACTTGTTGTCATAGTTACAGTGATGCCATGCCGCTATCTCGCAACGATGGAGAAATCTTTAACCAATCCATGGATCCAGACTATAAGCAGCATCACTGCCAAAATCTAATCACTTGGTCCTTGTGTCATTTCTGACCTTCCCTGAAAATTCCATCCATGTTAGTCTTTTTTTGAGTAATGTTGCTAACAGACAGACAGACAGATGAACAGACAAATATACACCAATCGTCGCATAACTCCGCCGCATTCTTTGGCGGAGTAAAAATCAAGAATTGCATGTATACACTTGCATCACTGTGCACTATAAAACAGATAGTAAAATAAAGCACTTTTATTCCAAGTCAAGTTTATATCCAGATTAGTCAATCAAACTTTATTATTGCTTCGTCAAGGAATGTGGCGGAATTATGTGATGATCTGTGTACGTCTGTCTGTCTGTCTGTCTGTCTGTCTGTCTGTCTGTCTGTCTGTCTGTCTGTCTGTCTGTTAGCAACATTACTCAAATCCAACTAATGGATTTGGATGAAATTTGCAGACTTATCAGGACTTATCCGTTGGAAATGATCCAAGGAACAGTTGATTAACTTGTGGGGGTGTTTCTGAGTCCCATCAATTCCTGCCGCCCACTGCATATTTAGGTCACGTGATTTGGTGTCTGTACATAACGTACACATGCATAACACACGCTTGTGCTCAGTGCAACATCATTTTGTTTGTGTGTACATCTATATTAAATGGCCACATTCTATAGTGCTGAGGTTTCTGATCATCAATAACTAATAAACAAACGCTGCATTTCTGACAATGCCATAGATAGGGGGAATAAACAGCCTTGGTGAACTGCTGCGCTCTCTGAGTGCTTTTCTTGTTTATATAGCACCGTTTATACAGTTTAGTGCAGCTTAAGTGCTTCACAGAAGACTGATACACTGATAATTAGACAGTGCAAGTACAGTCAAGCAGGATAAAAAAGGAATTTAAAAAAACTAGCATTGATATAAAGTAATATAAACTAGATTCAATTAAAAGACAAACATAAAAATGCAATGAAATCATGAAAACTAAATTAAAAACTCAATAAAACACATTAAAAAAGACAGATATGAAACAAAATAGAATAAAATTTAACAACATAAAAGAAATAAAATAATAGAATGAAGTAAGAAATGTCTGTGAACTGTTTGTAATCAAAAGGCTTGTTGAAAAGGGAAGATACATTTATGTTCAAACATCCCAACACTTCTAGGTGCTCTCAGGTCCTCAGGCAGACTGTTCAGCTGCTTGGAGCAGAAATGCTAAAAGCTTCCTCACCAAAGGGTCTAGTTCAGCACTTTAGAACTATTTACAGACTCGTGCCAGAAAGCCTGGGGGGCCTCACTGGTTCATACGCTGTAAGCATGTGAGACACAAATACTGGTGCAAGACCATGAGGTGCTTTAAAAGACAGTAAAGTATTTCTAATCTATACAGAAACTGACAGGCAGCCAATATAACAACTTTAAAACAAGGGCAATGTGTTCTCTGCTTCTGGTAACGTTTTAACATTTCTGAAAGTTCAGATCTGAGTCAAAAATCACACCGATGGCTTCTTTCATCATTTCCAAGTATACTCCTCATACCAAATAACTGGATGGCTTAAAAGTTTCTGGTGTTGAATCCAGTTATTGTGCATTATTCATGTCTTTAAAAAATCCATTTCTGGAACAGGGAACAAGAGACACACACAGAATACAATATATTGACCATCACTATCCAGTACTTTTGCTGGCATGCATGGTGATGACTTACAAGACCTTCTTCCACTAGAACTCCCAGTGATGGTGGAGGAATTTGTCATATTTTATATAACTTAGCTGCAGAAATATTTGAGCATTAGTTATCCCAACTAGTGTCTTTATTTCAGGATGTCAGTGACTGAAATAAACATCAGATTCTTGAGGATGAATTACAGAATTCTGCTTTACTGCTTGTGCACACAATGTTTATTGATGGAAAAATCACCTTTATTGATATCATATGTGGGGTTTATAGGAATACACTAATAATGGAGAAATTCCCTTTGATGCTAAAACATGAAATAAGGAAATAGTCTTAAGGTAATGGGAGTAAAAAGTCATAAACAACTCTTAGCATCAACATAAAAGGCTGGGTATTTTCTATAAAACTCCATGTCTGCAGCTAAGTTCAGCAATCACACAGGGGGTATAAAGGTCACAGAAGATGCAGTAATCCAAATTTCCCCCCTCTGATGGCATCCTCTGTATCGCCATAGTACTTGACGTTTTGACTGAGGATCATGACTCGCATTATTTGACTGACAGTTGAGAGCAACCCACTTCCAGGCTATCAAAAGTCATTTTGATGATAATGTGGTAAATGGGCAAATACAGTAAAAACAATGTAAAAAAAAAAAAAAAAAAAAAAAAAAAAAGGGCAAGAAGCACAACTCAGAAACCAATAACTTTGGAAGTAATAAGGATCTCAGGTTACTAGTTTGCGTGACAACGCTGTTCATGCTTGAATATAAATGTGAAATAGATGTAGAAGCTGACTTGACTAGACACTGGTGGCTTCTCCCAAAGGAAAACCTCACTGAGAGTGAAGTTCTGTGAATCACTGTCAAGGGCCACTGCTGTAAACGAGAGAAAAAAAGGAGGAAAAAAAGCCCGTGAAGAGTTTTTGTATGTCAGCTATCCATCCTAGGGTAAACATGGCGAGATCCAAGGGAGCGCTGGGTTCCGCTTTCTAGTTTGTTTATGGCGCTGCTCATCAAGCTGCTGCTGCTTTCGTGCACAGCGGCTCTCGGTGATCGAGGCCCTCCCGAAAGATGCAGGAGTTCTTACCAGCCTCCCTCGGTGCGTATGAGGGATCTGAAGTAAAAAAAGAACATGGTGAGGAGGAGAGACATTGGTCTTAATCTACCACACGAGATTTAATTATTCATCAGCCTCTAATGGATTCTACTTAGAGTCCTGGAGAGTTCAGTGGCCGATGCTGTTAACAGCCCAGAGAGGTGGAGGGAGTATGTGTACGAAAAGGAGGTCAGAAGAGCACAGAGGGAGGCGGGTGGGTAGATGGCAGGAAAAGAAAAAAATAGAGATTTTCAGATGAAGTTTCAGCCATGACATGCTTTTGACACATGTGAATGTTTCTGATGAGATCATGCTGTATATGTAGAGTGTTAATGAATGAAGGGGAAACGGTGTGCGTATGCAAACACTCAAGTTACTCCGAGGAGCTGCGTGAAGCTTCACTCCGAGGAAGATCAAAGGCGGTGGATTTAGTGTGAAAATCTAGGAACTAGACTGAATCAAATGATCATCTGAAGAGTCCTCTGTGAGCCTCAGCCTCGTTAAACACACACACACACACACACACACACACACACACACTCAGACACACCAGGAGGGACTGGTGGAGAGAGGGCAGGCGCTGAGAAGTCATGTTATTTCAGTGGGCTGAAGATCAGAGCAGACGAAGTAAACATTTTATTTCAAGAGAAATCCCTCAGTGTGTGTTGTGGTTATGCTACTAAATAGGGCCTGTGATACATCTTTGCAGTCGTGTACTGCATAGAGACCAGAATTTAATGTGTTTTAAATTTTGTTTTGTTTTTTAAATCCATTTGAAAAAAATTGTCAATTACACATTTTTCGGTGTGAATCAAAGCCAGCAGATCTTGGACATAAATTTGTGTAAAAACTGAAGCAACTTCTGATGCTTTCGTCTGTACAATGGCAGCCTTGAGAGTTGAATTACTGCAAAAGGATCTGTAGCAATCGAGACACTCTTTTACCCCATTTAAACATGGTATTATCGTGCAATCTGTGCCTGAATAAGAGAGAATGCATGTTAAATCTCGATAATGCAGAAATCTGGAAAAGAAAAGAAAAACATGCATATTTCAAACTCGCAAAGATATCTACAAGTCAGCAATTGTTTGTGGCTTTACTCAGGATTCAAACCCCACCCTCCCATGTAAAAGTTCTAGGTCTAACTATTGCACCACATTCAAAGACTTTAGTACTCGTTATGCTTTGGCCTGCTATGGTTAAATAAGTCTCTGATTGGCTAAAATCTCCCTTCTAGATTAGTTAGATTTGCTTGAGCCAGAAAACTGAGCCAGAAGCAGATGTACAAGTTTTAAGACAAACTAATGGTTAATATGAAGATTTTGCCTATTGAGACAAAAAAAGACTTCCTATTCCAGATTTAATGCACTATAAATGTGTAATTATTCAGCCGCTTTAATTCTTGCATCAAAATTACAGAACTGTTGATTTTTTTAAACTACAAAAATACTTAAAACTTAATCATCTTTATGAACATCATTTATGAGCAAAAGCTTTTTGTGATTGTAGTGTCAGTACCTTAACTAATTGAATTATTGTCTGTACTTTGCTGTACACATATATATATCTCCATCAATTAGACACACTCTTCAAAAGTTTGGGGTCACCCAGACAATTTCGTGTTTTCCATGAAAACTCACACTTTCATTCATTTGCTAACATAATTTTCTAATCATCAATTAGCCGTCTTCATTGAAAAAAACTGCTTTTCTTTCAAAAATACAGACATTTCTACGTGACCCCAGACTTTTGAAAATTAGTGTAACTACCTGTAGAGGTTTATAGGGGGGCTGGAGAGGCAGGTTACACCCTGGACCGATCATTACAGGACCAACACAAAGAGAACGACAACTATGTACACTCACATGTGTATAGGTCCATTATTTCTAAAGTCCCTTCACACACAAACACACAGTTTTCAGAAGAGCTCCAATCATCCATCATTGCCTGTCAGAGTTTGGTGTAAAGGCTTTTAAATACAAAAATACACATTTATGCATCCTTAAAGCAACACATTATGAAAAATGACAAGTATTGTAGTGTAGTGTAATATTTTCGGGTACAAAGTGCTAAGAGTAAAAGATGATATAATTATGGCAAATGCTATTAGACTGAAGAGTAGAATTAAAACGTGCACAAAATACATAATGATGAATATTTTAGTAATGACTGATGTCTTGATGATACTGTGTGTGTGTCTGTGAAGGACACACACACACACACAGCTGGAAGATCATAAAGTAAAATATGTATTTTTGGTGTGAAGACAAATCACATGTTCTGTAGAAAAATGAACTATAGAGTACTAAAAACATAATGGGGTATACTTGAGGCAATATAACTGTTTAAAAAATGTGAAAGAAACATTACAATACATAATGGTATATTATAGATGAAATTTATCACAAAATGATATGGTTTTATGTACAGGAGGGCTGAGGCAGAGTCTGAACATGTCTGGACATGTTCTCTGTAAAACATAAACTAATGATAACACAATCCTCTGTAGGGAGTGACCCAATGGTGAAATATGATTGATCAACAGATTTAGAATAGTATAATGGTGCCACAACTATCTCTCCAATCGGTGTAGAGAAAATGACCAAATCTCACAGCATAAAAGACAATGCACAGCTCAGTATCTCTGATTTTTCTTGTGGTGTTATCATTGCTAAGAACTACTCCTGGATTTTCTGTCGACAATAAATCCTGCTGCCTCTGAATGCTGACTTCCCCTGGTGATTTTTTTTGAAGATCTTTAAAGAAGCTTTTTGGACATTTGAACACGGTCAAGTTTTAGACTCTGGCTCATGATTTGGGACTTTGTTTCCACGTCAATAGGCACAAAATGGGCCAGTATTAACCAAAAAATAAAGTTTAAAAAGTCAATCAGCAGTGACAATAATTAAAGATGAACAGCTAAAGAGTCTCTGCTACAGTAACAAGGATTCATTTGCAGCTCAACACAAAATACAGAAATCGAAGCATTTTTTTGGCCTGTGTTGTAGGACGGAGTGTGGACTGAGTGAAAGATAGAAAGATGGCATTGAGTTGTATTATGGGATGTGTAGAATCCAGTGTTTTATCACCTTTCTAAGAGACAGCTGCACCAGATCCCTTCACCACTCTGATTCTAATACTGTACTGGGGAGTGAATGGGAGAGTATGTGTAGATATGTGTGTATTTTATGGTGTGTGTGTGTGTGTGTGCATCTATTATTGATCATATTTCATTCCTCTCTAGTACCTTAGATGTGCTTTTGTATTTACGATTGTGTCTACCTGCTTTGAGACTTTAGATGGAAATTAACCAGCACTGAAAGTGGTGCAATGCTTCTTTTCTCCTATGAGATTAATATTGTGTCTGTTATGTGTCTCTTCTGCTAAAGTAGCTGGTGAATGTTTTCTAATCAAACCTAAATTAACAATTAACTAATACAATACCTTTTTGTTGTTTTCACCGTTCAGAGTGTTGCACTGAGGCAACTTGGGATCACTGTGTTCTTCAGTCTATTCCATTTCTTACCTCTCTCATCCCTCATCCTCTTCCCAGGCGTACCCAGTGCTGCCACTGTGGTAATCGTGATGTGTATTGCCGCCCTGGTGGTAGTGGTGGTGCTCGGCATATACCGCATCCATCTGACCCACCAGCAGGAGGTGAAGCTGGCGGAGTCGGCTAAAGAGGCAGATGTGACTTGGGACGACTCTGCTCTGACGATCACGGTCAATCCAATGGAGGTAGGAGGGCGGAGGAATGTAGATGGACGCTAAAGGGGAGGAAATATAGTAGATATAGTTTCAATATGAAAATGGCAGATGTGAAAATCAGCCAAAAGAAGGCTGTCATCAAAAATTGGGTGACCATGGCAAAAAACGGACTTTTGGGGAGGCCACCAAAACACCTACTGTATGACTCCTCTAAAGGAGTAGCTGAGATGTTAAAGACTGTGCTTTGACATTGCTTCATCTCCTTACCCAAACTGTTCCAGAGTCTTACCCCACAAAAAGAAATGCAGAATCTTTTTCTGTTCATATGGATTTTTTTTTTTTTTTTTTTTAATTTTTAGATTGTATTTTCCCCTTAGATTTGTTTTCCAGCAAGACAAGGACCAAAGTATTCAGCCAAAGCTACACATTAATGGTCTAAAGAATCTTGAGTGGCTGAGTCAGAGCTAAAACCCTAGTCTGAGAATTTGTTGCAGGCCTTGAATACTAATGCAATTACTTATTTTACATGCTAGAATTTTAATTATTGACATTGTTATGTAGAAATCTATTTTCACATTGACATGTAAGCATTTTTTGTACATTTCTTGTCAAAAAAGCCAATTTATATTGACCATATTTCAATGTTGAAAAGCAATCAAAGGGGAAAACTTCCAAAGGGTGTGAATATTTTTGTAGGCGCTGTAAATAGGAGCCGCTGGGTGTTAGTGATTGGAATATCTACAGAAAAAGAACACTTACACTAATGCTCTGCTTAGCTGTTATGACTTGAAGGAAGAATTATTGGGATTTCTTGGTTTTAGCACAAATTTCCGATCATTAAGTTTCTGCATCTCTGCAAATATTTCCCACCACAGAACCTGGAGGAGCCCCAGGCTGCAGAGGAAGAAGCCAGCGAGGAGGAGGAGGATGATGAAGAAGAAGAAGAGGACGAAGACGACGAGGACGAGGAGGAGGACGACATCACCAGCGCTGAGTCAGACGACAGCGAGGAAGAAGTGGACGTCCAGCTACCCAGAATGCAACGCTCAAGCAAGAAGGGTCAAAACTGGGACAAAACAACAATATCTTATTGAAACACACATTCACAGTCTCTCACATGCACATACACACACACACACACACACACACACACACACACACACACACTCACACAATCTGCAACACATCCATACTGAAACCTCAAATCAGATGGTTGAAACAAAAAGACTTTATGTGATGTTGATGCTCTAAAAATGAGGTAATATCTCCCCCTACTGGAAGACTCCACTGAGCCACACGCACACAAACACACACAGTGCAGTGATTTAACCTTAGCTTTGTCAGAAAAATCTCCCGTTTTATACAGCTGATAAGAAATAATATGACACTAAAACTACTCCACAATCAAATGACTCTCATCCTTCTTAAAGGAACAGCTCGTCAAAATTAAACCATACCCAGAGAGATGTTTTCCCATGAAGGATCTCTCCCTCTCATTATAATCTATGCCACAACTGCAGTCTTTAGAGAAATAAAGTTGTATGAAACCCATTTTGTCAGTTAAACCCCACACCATCCATTCAGTTTGATGTGTCAAAGATTTCTGATGTCCCATCTATAAAAAAAATAAAACAAATGCAAAACAGCCTTTATTTAAGAAAAATGAGTTGCAAAAGTAAAGAAACTGAGAGTATTTTTTGGTTTGTATACTTCATGTTATTTATCAGTCTTTATTCTAGCCTATGTGGCAAAGCCAGGTGATTTTACAGAAATAGCATATTTTCAATGGTACTCAAAAACAAACAAAACAAAAAAAAGATGATCGGTGTGCTGTCGCAGACGTCATGTTGAACTAGCCGACGGGTCTGAGTTCTGGGTTTTTGGGAAAGTCAGAGGAGTCTCCTTGTACATTTTTATACGCTCCTTTCTTGTAAATATTGAGTATAGTAGGTGACCCAACCCCCCCACTTACCCCCACCCCACCAGTCCAGCCCCACATCGTCCACCCAGAAAAAAAAAAAACCCTTCCTTTCCACCTGTACACAACACACACGCCACCTCTTCATGTGTATGTACGCACCCCGAACCCTTAGCCTGCAGGAGTCTTTCCAGAACCCATCCCTGAGTCCTCTGTGTGTGTTTCTAGCTCAGTGTTCAGATCATTCCAGCTGATGTTGGCTTGGGTTCGTTGGGGCAGATGTGCCACTGCCTCCATAGTGATGGGGTCAAATAAAGCTGCACTAGGCGAGAAGTGCATGTGTGTAAAAATAAAGTAAAATTTTAAAAATACCCGTGTACCAATCAGAGAAGAGCATCCCCTCGCTAATCATGTTATCAGTGTGGTCACAAATCAGCATCCGAAGCAACAACAAAACTCAGTGAAACAACACTACACAACTTCTTGTCATTAATGCTGCATTAGAGAGTTGATAGAAGGGCAATGCTAACAGCAATATTTTGTAATAAGGTGTTAAGTATGTATAAGGCAAGATCTTTTTGGGTTAGTGGGTTAGAAAACTTTTTTTTTTTTTTAACCTAAATATCTTATGACTTGATCAGGGTCCCTTGAATTTGACTGATTAAAATTTTTTTTAAAAAATATGCATGTAACTTCAAATACAAAAAAATGTAAGGAATGATAGGAAAATCAAGCTCAAATATGACTATAATAAAGAATGCACATATTATTATGAAGATTAAAGCAGCACTAATCAATATCTTTAGATTAAAAATGGGTTAAATTGGTATGTGTAAAATTAAAGGTATTGCTTATAATGACAACCCAACAGATAATTATCACCCAAGCAGCTCCCCTGTGGATTAGCATCTTTTAGCTCATTGTTTTGGTTTCACAGCTTGCATCTTTAATGTTCTGGTTCAGTCTCATCATTCTTATCAGCCTCATTTCAAGCAGCAGCAGACAGCTATTTTCAGCAAATAATAATAATAACATCCGCTGTAGATGCTATATTTCTAAGTGGCCAAAAATCATTTATTGTAGATTTAACACTTTTCAGAACCCGTTCTCGGCATCGTTTTTACTTGCTATTATCAATAAACCTGTTAACGATGCTTAGATATCACTTATATTTGCCTGATGCTACCATATATCCCTGACTTAACAGGAGTCATCCTGTTTTCAAACAAGAAAGACAAACACATCCTTTCAGCTTAAATTGGATTTTTGGCGAGCACAGAAACTGCAATTACACCAGACCTGCAAGAAACTTTGCCAAACTTCAAACTTTGATAGAAATGCAGCATTAATGGAAGAAGTTTAGTCGTTGGGGTTGATGTCACATTACATAAATCCCACCTCATTAACCAGCACTCGAGGTCGCCGGCTTGTGAAGCTGCCTGGTGCAACTTTAAGAGAAGAGAAGTGAGAAGGGAGTGTGTTTGGCAGTGTCTCACATTTGACCTAATCAGAAAACCCAGTCAAAAGTTTTTTCACCTTAAAGTGAAAGGGCATTAATCTCCAGCCGTGACCATCCTGAATCCAGTCCGTCTGTAATGTTTGATAGCAAGGAATAAAAAATGAAAAACAAAAAAAATAGAAATCCTCGATGCAAGAAAACAGACATGTATGTATGCACAGTCTGCCTGCCATAGATAAATGCAAGGGTTTGGTTCAAGTCACAAACACTGGAAAATGTCCTGCTCTGACCTAGTGAGCCTTTGGCAGCCGTCCTGTGGGTAAAGCTGGGAGAACCTACTGTATGTGTATGCTGTAGCTCTACTGTATGTTCATGTAAAGATCTCATATGTTGTTTAACAGTTTTCCTCATCTACTGTGACACCTGGTCTTGTGACGTCACCTCCCATCTTGCACCCCCCTCCTTGAAATCTTTGGTGGATTTTGCATCGGCCCGAGCCCTAATGTTGTCCTGACATTTGTTTTAGAAGAGGACGGTGAAATTAACATCGAAACCTTGTATAATGTGTAAAAGTTTTTTAATTTCAGTTTTCTTTATAATTTCTCTGGACTCTTTGGTCTGTTTTTCTTTGGAATGGTCACTACAGCACTTTCTGTAAATTGGCCAATAAAAACTTGTTTTGGAATCTAGCTGTGGGTATTGGTGTGTGTGTGTGTGTGTGCGTGCGTGCGTGCGTGCGTGCGTGTCTTTTGTGTAGTGCATCTGGTAGGTGCGTAAACAGCTCATAAAGTGTCTTCCAGGTGGGGTCCGAGGGTCATGCATGTAAGGTTATAAGCGGGTCCCCAGATGTTGTATGAGTGTGTATTTCTGTAAATATTTTCCTACAAAAACGAGGATCTTGTGTGCTTGTGTGTGTGTATATGTGTGTGGGAACAGCTGTGTGTGCACGTAGCAATGTGTCTCAACAGCTTCACTGTGTGCCTGTATTGTGCATTAATAAGAGAAGCAAACAGAGAAGGAACATGCAGGTGATATGAACCCATTTTTCCTCAGTAAAAATAGATTATACAAACCAGCTAGTCAACTATCCATGTTTTATTCTATAGCTACACCTGAAGCTCCCCTACTATTCTTCTCCAGACTTTTATTAAAAAAGAAAAACATTAGTCTCACTTTCCATTCCTTACTGCAACACCTAAATATCTTCTTTAAATCAAGGCTCCTGTTTGACCATATTGTCATGTGAATTTAGAGAGCAACTGAAATGAATAAGCATTTACAAGTTTACTCTCCTTCTCACCTAAAGGATGTTATTTGACAGAGCAGCAGCTTACACAAAAAGTCTCTTCTATAGGATAAAATCCCGACAAGGTGGCAAGAAATGTATCCATACACTAACAGCTTAAGCAGACATGATATCGACTGCAGTGATAAATCAGCATATGCACAAAGATATTCGATAGGATATAAACTCTTCTGTTATTCTACCAAAACAACTTGGTTTCTATGGCACAAACAAATATTGAATCAGAGCACGTTTCAGAGCGATGACCCAAACCAACACACTTGTGTCTACTTCTCTCCCAATAACCTAAAAAAATAAAAATGTCTGTCCACCTTTACATACTCTCATGAGTGACCAAAGACTTCATTGTTTAACAGAAATACATGTGCAAACAAACGATACCAGTGTGGCCATTTTGGAGGTGACGCCCACTGTAAAGACTGAACATTTCCTTTAACTGCATTAAATATGCCTCATGTAAGGTCTTTACAAATGACAGAAAATCTGAAGAGCAAAAGTAAAAGTAAAAATGATATACCTTTATTTATTCAATAAAAGAATCATTTTTATTTGATGTGGACATTTACAGTTTGATTTCTTTTTATAGGATTGACACATAACTGAATACTATTTCTGTTGTGATTTTACTAATTAGAATCTATAGTACAATGAAACAAGGAAATCTGTAAAATAAGTTTGTTTTTTAAAAATTACAGTTTAAAAAAATGTTTCAAATGTTCACATTTTATAGTGAAGGGTATTTGGCCTTTGCTAAAACAATGATGACTGCTTTCCATGTGGTCAGTTTGGATAATGACTGAGAGGTAGAATGTGAAATATTTCTTATTCAGTTTTCATGTAAGAACTTCTTTTATATGTTACGATTCACAAGGAGGCTCAAGTGCAGGAAATGAGATACACTGACAACGGGAGCATCAAAAAAGGAATTTACAGAATAGCAAAATATACAAGCAGGAACTACAAAGAGGGTTTCCGGAACTACTACTGGATGACACGGAAGACAAAGCCCCTACTGGTGGGCGGTGAACAAGGCAACTATAACAGGAGATTTTATATACACACACACACACACACACACACACATACATTGAGAGAATACAAAATTGAATTTACACTACGTAGAAAACCTGCATAAAACCTGAACAAAAAACCAGACGTCCACCTTAAAACTCAGACGTCAACCTTAAACCTCAGACGTCCACCTTAAACAGAAAACACTTCAACTGAATCAATATTTTCAATAAAACTGAATTTAAACATGAAGAACTTGTCAGAAATGTAATTAAACTTGAATCACCTGTTTCTATAGATTAATGTAAAAAGCCAAATACACAATTCAGAAAAAACAACCAACAGAAATAACAGCAACAAAGAGACGTTATGAATATATTGATCCTGTTGATCTCTAACTGATCTGTTCCACCGTCACAGAGACCTTCTCTGGTAAAACCCTGAGTTTATCTGTTGTGTAAATGAATGGAAACATCCTCTGAGTGAAAGTGTGTTTGAAGGTGTATATGTGTGTTTTAGTATCAGGATCAGAGAACGACAGCGTTCCTCTGCTACAGTCCAGATTCACCCTCATCCTCTGGAGCTTCTTCTGCACTGAGAGATCAATGAGGGGAGCTGGTGGTGATTCTGCAAAGTATTTATCTTTATAGAACGCTATTCCCCAAAATCCAGACTGTATGGTTCCCTTCCTCTGGACAGACTCTTCAAACACACCCTGTGTCCAATGTTTACTGTCTCCAACCTCAACAATCCAGCTGTGAGTCCCTGAGTTGAAGCCTTCAGAGCTCAGAACAGTGAAGTGATGATCAACCCTCTCTGGATTATCAGGAAGCTGCTGTTTATCTCCTCGTCTCACACCGGTCAGATCTTCAGACAGGATGAGTTCTGGATTTGCAGTGTTTGGGTCCAGAATGAAAGGAGTGTAGGAGATCATGTCCTTCATGTTGTTCCAGATGTCGAAGCTCAGGTTGCCCAGATGTTTGGCCTGGTCTATGAGAGCTCCTGAGAGCAGCTGTGGATCCAGCAGGAGGCAGTGCTGGACTCTTTCCACTGCAGCCTTGTAGTTGAGCAGGAATGAGACGTCGTCAGCTCTCAGCTGCTCCTCTGTGGCTCTGACTGTGTCTGAAAGATCTGCTATCTCTCTGCTCAGAGCCTCCATCTTCTCCTTCAAGATCCCAGTCTTCTGCTCCTCTTCCTCCCTCAGTGCAGCCATCCTGGCCTCTTCTTCCTTCATTAGAAACTGGTGAAGCTTCTGAAACTGCTCCTTAATCTGCCTCTCTGTGTGCTGGGCCTGGACCTTAATGTGTTCTGCTGTTTGATCAAACTTCACTTTAACTCGTTCAGAAACCTTCAGCTTCTCCTTTAAGGGCTCCAGAGTTTCCTGAAGTTCCTTCCTGTGTTCTTGTGCAGCTTCATCGATGGGTCTGAATCTGTGGTTGGAGTGTTTTTTTGGATCTCTGCAGACGAGACACACTGGCTGCTGATGATCCAGACAGAAGAATTTTAGTTTCTCCGGGTGCAAACTGCAGAGAGACTCTGAAGATCTCTGAGCTCTCTGCTGCCGGAACGACTCACACAGATTCTTCAAAACCAGGTTAGAAGGTGGCTCTACTCTTGAAGATCTTCTCTTACAAACCGGACAGTCATGTGTTGTTGATTTCTGTCTCCACCAGGTCTTCAGACAGTCTCTACAGAAGCTGTGGCTACATGACAGAAGAACAGGATCCATGAAGACGTCCTGACAGATCGGACAGCATAGATCATCCTCTGATCTGGAAGCCATTTAGTCTGTGAGTGAAGATGAAAACACAGCAGACACAGAGTCCAGTGAGTCAAGGTCACGTGAAAATGTTCAGATTTCACTTAAATCATAAACGACATAAACAAGAGTTTTGACACTTCAGCATTGTGAGAAGGTTTTACAGCTTGAACGGAGTCTTTGGACCCACATCTGTCAGCTGCTGTATTTAACGTTGTGTTTGTTGATTATAAAGAAGGGTTTGGTCCCATCACTGCTGTACAAACTGACTACAGAAGTCCATGTCTATAAAAATACTCGAAGAAAGTCCACAAGTTAAATTCTAATTCTAATTCTTTTTTCTTTTCTTTTTTTTTACATATTTTTGTGGTTGTTTTGCATCGCAGTTTGACATCTTTTAGAGGCTGTTTTGTGGAGATTACAAAAAATGTAAAGCAGTAAGGAATGTCATCAGAAATGCTGTCAACAGGTATCACAATAATTACAATTTTTTTTGTCAAGTCACTAATTGATTCTCGACTATTAACTTGCTTCATCTGTGCTTGGCAGTTTAATGTATGACTCAATGTGTTTTATATGTTTCGTTTGCAAAATATTGTATTTGTAAAGTAGGAAAAGCTGTATAAGCACCTCAAATCTGTACTCACGTGAGTAAATGTATTTAGGTACAACTTAGCTGCCAATTTTTGGTTAAATGACTAACTGATTATCGACTACATTTTTCATTTGTACTTGAAAAAGCAGTTGTGTAGTTTAATTTACTAAGCTACATAAACTTGTGTATTTTGTTTGCAAAAAATCAACATTTGTAATTTAAGAAAATTTGTTTAAGCACCTCAAATCTGTACTCACTTGAGTAAATGGACTTAGTTACATTCTACCATTGTTGCTTTGGTTATGCAACGTGCTGCGACTGCCAGTATTGGCTCAAAGGTCAAAGGCAGCAGTGATTTCCTTCTATGAAATCTATAAACTTCTGCAACGTCTCACAGCGTACATCAATCACACATATCAGGACTGACACAGATCAAACAAAGGTTTCAATAAAGTTTGCGACAGCAATAGATAAATGGAGGCGACGGCACATGAAGACAGAGAGTCAGTTCCTTTCCTGTGTCAGAAAGTTTCTCTCTGAATGTTTTTCATTCAGCAGCAGGTTCAGATGAAGAGTTTCTGTCCTGCAGTACTTCAGTCCTGCTGTAAGTGTTCCAACTATCTGTGTGGTGAAACAGAATCTTACCATCTGTCTGTTTCTGCGTCTCCTCTCGCCCACACCTGAACAGGAACAAACTGTCTCCTGGGTTGTCTCTGATATGTCATATATTTGAAGTGGAGCTTCGTCAGGTCAATGCTGTGTTTCACCTGGAGTTCGACCCTGTTGCCACGCTGTAAAATTATGAAATGCTTCTTAACAGTTTCCAGCTGAAAGCAGATAGCAGACAATAACTTTGATGATCACAGAAAAATACATACTTATTTACATTCTGACTATAAAAACAAGCAACACACAAAAACAAAAATGGTGCCAAACCTTTACATAACGTCCACATCAAAAATCTCTACTTTTATAATTAGGTATTTGTGATTTTACAGAGTTTGACTGTAAAATAACAGCTTTATTTCATTTACTGTAGTTACTTTGCAGGTATTTATTATTACTGTATACACACACACACACACACACACACACACACACACGTAGAGTCAGAGTTAGTTTTTGATTTTGAAAGTGTTAATTTACAGATTTACTTACTACTACTATTTAATATCACTACCAATGTGACTATTATTACTATAAATATTAATAAATAAATGCATATGCATATAAAACACAGTAGGGTAGAGGCAGCGTAAAGCCTAAACCTCAGTCCTCTCCTCATCATCTTATTTATTTTCCAAGTCTGTCCCCTTATATGCCAAAGGTTGTGTATGGATAGGTGGGTCCCCAATGGTAGATTCTTACACCTAAAGTGCATGATTGTGTAAATACACTTCTTCAAAATGCGGACCTCATGTGTGTGTGTATGTGACTGTGTGTTTTTAAATATCTCTGGTGGGTGTGTAAACAGCAGTGTGTAAACAGCTCACAACATTACTTTCAACTGGGTGGGAGATGCCTATCTGTCTTCCTGTTTTATCAGTGGGCCCAAATATTATACCTGAACCCTGAAGTACAGAAGTTTCTCAAAGAAGCTTTATACCCTCATTCAGCAAGCAGTTTCCACAGGAAGTTCTTAGTTGTCTCGAGGATTATGAGAGTAATTGCTGAGAGTGTCCCCTTACCCAGAAGGTTCTGTGTGTAAGTCTATATGCAGGTTCCCAGATGGTATAAATGTTTTCCCACAAAACCGGGACTTTGTGAGTGTGTGTGTTTCAACTGTGTCTGGTAGGTGTGTAAACAGTGCGGCATCTCTCTCTCTCTCTCTCTCTCTCTCTCTCTGTGTGTGTGTGTGTGTGTGTGTGTGTGTGTGTGTGTGTGTGTATGTGTGTGTGTGTGTGTGTGTGTGTGTGTGTGTGTGTGTGTGTGCGTGTGTGTCTGTGTGTGCTGTTTTTGTGGCGGCAGCCTCATCCTTAGAGCTCTCAATCTTATTAGAAGTGCAAAAGAAGCTGCAATCACGGAGGGATAAATGTGTGCAGTCTCATTCAAATTAGGCACAAAAATGTAGTTGAAAACTCCTAAAGGGAAGACTACTTAAGGTCAAAAATATTCTTCAGTATTCAGTATAAAAACATACATTACTTCACCGAAAACATCTGACTTTAGTATATAAGAACATTTCTCTGAAGACATCAATTTAGTTGAACTCAATCATCCATTTTCTAAACCACTTATCCTCTTCAGAGGGAGGGGCAGCACTGATCCCTACTGGATTACATTTGTTCTGTCATAAAGGCTCAGTGCTGTATCAAATAGGCCATAGAAGCATGGAAAAGCCACTAAATATAAGAGGGTTGTGCAAAATGACTTTGCACTTTGAGTAGGCAGTTTTTTCCTCAGCCTTTCTGCTGTATACTGAGGTTTTCAGCCATTTTTCCCGGCATGTACACTACTGTTCAAAAGTTTGGGGTCATCCTGACAACTTCATGTTTTCCATGAAAACTCACACTTTTATTCATGTGCTAACATAATTGCACAAGGGTTTTCTAATCATCAACTAGCCTTTCAACACCATTAGCTAACACAATGTAGCATTAGAACACAGGAGTGATGGTTGCTGGAAATGTTCCTCTGTACCTCTATGTAGATATTCCATTAAAAAGCAGCTGTTTCCAGCTAGAATAGTCATTTTCCACATTAACAATGTCTAGACTTTATTTCTGATTAATTTAATTTATCTTCATTAAAAAAATGTTTTTCTTTCAAAAATAAGGACATTTCTAAGTGACTCCAAACCTTTCAACGGTAGTGTCTTCAGATAGGATTTTACTCACTTTGTCAGGTTCAGCCTCGTTGTAGTTAAATTTATTAGCATAATGTTGGACATGTTTCTTGTCCTTATCTTTGTAAGACAAAAGAGAAACTGGAGGTCAATGTATGTGCTTTCTGGCTGTGGCTAATAGTGCTCTATTTAAAGTGAGAATAAAGACCAAGCCTGCACCACTGTTGATGTATAATGAGCAGTTTAGAAATGTAGAATTTGCTTAGTTTTACAGTCAGACCTACTCCACAGATCTGTGTGAGACCAGAGGATGGTCTGGCTGCATCTCATTATCTGCTGTATGAAGGGGAGAAAAAAACACATTAGATTGCTTGCATTCCTTTAAACCAGGGGCATCAAACATACGGCTCGTGGGCCAAAACCAGCCCGCCAGAGAGTCCAATCCAGTCCATGGGACGACTTTGCAAACTGTAAAAATTACAGAGAAGACATCAATTGCAAATTGCAAATTTGCAATATTTGGAAATTTAAAATAATTTTTATACCTTGACAAGTTGTTTTGATCAAAAAGTAAAATATTATATTGTTGAGTTCCATACGCACTCTGATCTGTAATTTATAATGTATAAATGATAAACTGAGGCATAATATTTTTGAAATTTCACTCATTTTTCTTCAGAAATTGCAGGTTGTTCATGATGTTTTGTATTAAGATAGTTCCTTAAATGTGAACATTTTCAGAATATACTTTTTTAATACACTAAAACAAATGTCATTTATCGGTTTTATGCTCTGATTTTACTGGCCCAGCCCAACTGTGATCAAACTGGGCTGTATGTGTTTGACACCCCTGCTTTAAACCAATCACAATATTATCGGACGATGCTAAGTGAAGGGTCCCCGAAATAGCGACGGGGGATTGTTTTGGTGGAAGACCATTTGCATGCATGGAGGTGAGCACTGGCATTAAAATGGATAATTTACTACAAGAGCCAAGTCAGGCTGTCATATTGCACAATCCAAATCTTTGACAACGCTTTTAGCAGGTAAGTTGCTACTTTAAGGTTGTTGCTGTTTTAAGGGGAATTTGAAAACAGCAAATACAAATACTGGAAAACAACAAGTAAATCATGTGAAATATGCAGTCAATGGCAGGTTTATACCCAAAGTCTACATCTGGTGAGTCAGACTAGAGAGGTCCAGGGTCGGCTGCTCTCCATGGTGCTGAAATGTTGCTCACAGGGACAAGATGCCAAGATGAGAATAACATAACCTACATACATACATAGCCTCACCATGCCTCAAATATTGTAGCAGTGCTGAAAGGCACAGGCAGACATGAGGACATTTTTCCTTAAAACTCCTCCACCAAGCATCTTCTCTGCTCAGGATGCATTTTGAGAATTCAGATATTCTTCAAAATGGTGCACTGAGATCAATTTTGAGGACACAAGCAGGAGGACAGAGATCAGAGGAGACAAGGAAACAGATGTTGGGACACATCTGTTCACACCATCACATTATGAGGACTTAAATCTGAGGAGAAATCACTGCTCCTCACAAGAGAAACTATAGAAATGTAGGGTTAAGAATTGATTAGTTAGTAAAGGGCTGAAGTCAAACTAAGCCCTCAGGGACTGAATGTAAGTAAATGCAATTTTCCTTAAAGTGTCAAAAACAAATCTTCATGACTATGAGGGAAAAAAGGAGTTTTAATGTGCTTTATAAAAAAAGGAACAAAATCTAAGTATCAAAAAATAACAATAAAATAAGACAATAAAATGAACATCAGTAAAACTTTGGAACTGAAATTGATAAATATTACACAAATGTCAACCTGTACAGGTGAAAACCAGTTTTACTACTGTACTGTTACTGGAGTCAATAAAAATGAGATGATTCACTGTTTTATATTCCCCCGAAACTATATACACTACCGTTCAAAAGTTTGGGGTCACTTAGAAATGTACTTATTTTTGAAAAAAAGCATTTTTTTTTCAATGAAGATAACATTCAATTAATCAGAAATACAGTCTAGACATTGTTAATGTGGTAAATGACTATTCTAGCTGGAAACAGCTGATTTTTAATGGAATATCTACATAGAGATACAGAGGAACATTTCCAGCAACCATCACTCCTGTGTTCTAATGCTACATTGTGTTAGCTAATGGTGTTGAAAGGCTAATTGATGATTAGAAAACCCTTGTGCAATTATGTTAGCACATGAATAAAAGTGTGAGTTTTCATGGAAACGTGAAATTGTCTGGGTGACCCCAAACTTTTGAACAATAGTGTATATAAAAGCTAGTTCTTGTAAAAATTCCTCTGGATGTGTACAATAACAATGTCAATATTGTACAAATTAATTTTAGTATAACAGCAAAATTAAACTAAGAATATGCCCATGTTTTTCATAAAACTTAATAATTGTGTTTTTGTTTTCTGAGTTGGCTCACCACAATCCATCATTAGTTTTTAAAATCATCTCCAGCTGTGAGCATCTCCTTTATTTCTGTTGTGTGTTGCATTGTGAGAGAATACTGCATCTAATTTTATTTTTTTTAGTAATTATACTGACTGTTTTGAGGCCATTTTATTTAGTCACAGTTCCTGCATAAACACACCGCGTACTGAAAAATCTGCTTGGAATTAATATTTACTATGGAATGAGGACACAGCTAAGAAAAGTAAAGTTGGCTGCAGTGCAGGACTGCTATATTTGTCTCCAAGTGCTGATAAATATTACTGGGAAATGCAGTATTCCAATGCAAAGTTTGTTGGCTGCAACTGTACTTCCTTTAAACCATAAAAAAGTGGTATATATGCAGATAAACTGTGCTCTGAAAGTGTCCTGCAATGCTAAAATAGCCATCTTTAGCTCGAAAATAGAGAAATTATCTGAGGTTTATGAAGTGTTTCATCAGGGGGACATTACACTCTAAAAACTAAATACCCTATAATATCTACTACTTTAAAATCAAATGTCACATTGATTTTATACAATCTGTAACTTCTAAAACTCCTCGTCATTTGTGGACAGTAGAATACATCATGAATTTCTCCTCACTGGGGCTACATACTGAGGACTGCAGTCTATGATCAATAGAATGTCTCCATCTAGTGGGTAAAGACTGTCCTGCACAACTGCATACCTTCATTATCAAGTGTGTGGTAAATTCTGAGAAGGTTTTATGATCGCACCTGACTTCGGCCCTATGTTTTTTATGCTTTGCCAAAACATACTGAGCTAATAATCTAATTTATACATTCAGCCTTCTGCCGATAAGAGGTTGGCATGCTTTTTTAAAACCCAGTGTTGCCAAAACTCTATCTGTGCTTCCACAAATCAGTGTCAGTGATGACCTGAAAGGCCTACTGCCTGTATGAACTGCTGGGAGCGCAGCAGCTCAGTATGAGAGAATTAAAATATTCACAAAACTTGTTATTTTCCGTGGCAGAGAGCAGAGCTGGGGGAGCCCCAGGCACTGTCACCTTCACTCTTGACTCACAAACAGAAACAGATTTTGCAAAAACTTTTCACTCTGTCAGACTCATTCTGACATACATTCTGAAGCATGATATGAGTAATTATCACCTCTGTCACTTAAACTCTGTATTTCACTGAGGAACCTACAGACAGGCAGCCAGAAGGGAGGTGGACAGATGTCACCCTTTTCTTTTCGCTGCTGCCTGGGTGATGACAGTCAGTGTCAAGGCCACAATGTCATGACTTCTGTCAGTCACAGGAGCCTCCTGCAAGTAGAAGTTGAGGTAGCAATATATAAATAATGAAGTAAACTTGCCTCAAACAGAAATAGACTGCCGTTATTCCTGCATGCATTATTCATTGTTTCTTTTCACTCTAAGGCAGTGAGAATGCACAAATGTTAAGGCTTTAATTGTGATCTCAAAATGCTACAAAGGAACAGTGATTAAACCACAACAAAGGCATCTAAAGGAGTGTGAGGAGCCACATTTTGGCACACAAAGAGCCAAACCCCTCTATAATTCATACGGAAAGGTGAGTACGAGATGGGACCACGGGAGCGAAAACAAAGGCGGTGAACCGGAGATGGAAGCCAAGCTGCTTTCCCACAACAAAACACAGGCACTCGTGTGATATTTTAAAGTAATAGCAGATGGTCACACAGTGGTGGACGGTGTGCAAAGGATTTGAAAAGTTCAGCCACAGAGCCCGTTCACTCTGGAGAATGCGAGGCCAATGCAGCATGGCTTTGTGTATGAGAACTGACAGAAATTGGTTTTCACTGCAAGCAGTGGCCTTTAAGCCTGCCAGTGTCCCGGAGCACAACGCCAACACCGAGCAGAGAAGGCTGCGTTGGTTTAGAGCTGGTTATTAACATTTAACCAGAGAATAAAAACTTTGCAGTCCAGTAAAACAATGATCCATGTGTACTTCAAGCAGAACTATGAATAGGTTTTTATATTCTATTTTCCACACAAAGACAGTTGACACCATCAGGCAACAGATGGGCTGCGCCACTATGGACTCAACAAAGATGGAACGCTTCAGGCTTTTTAACAACTTAGAGCTCTCTGTATAAATACTGAATTGGATTTGTGGCACAAAAGGGCATTTTTGTAGAGAAATTATTCGCATGCAGGGAATAATTTAGTTTGTGCACAATAATAACCTCTCTGTCTCATTATTACTGATTTCCTAATCTGACAGTGTTCCAATCCAGCAACAACCTCTGAGGCTGTAAAATGAAGCCAATGCACGTGTCAATAAACTGCAGTTCATCAAATGGCCACTTGAGGCTTGAGTCAATCCCCATAGACCCCCATGTTCAAAAGCTCAACTTTAAAGCCAAAGTAAACATGCTTACAGCCTGGTACAAGAAAACCGTTCTACTCTCTGTAACTAATTTATTTGCTCATGGCAACTGTATGGGTATGAATTGTATACAACTCAACCATCTGACTGTTTTAAGAACTAAAGAAATACATAATCCCAGCCTTCCTGGGATCTTTCTGCATGGAGTTTGCATGTTCTCCATGTGCATGTGTGGGTTTTCTCCAGGTTCTCCAGCTTCCTCCCACAGTCCAAAAACAAGCTGAGGTTAACTGATGATTCTAAATTGTCCGTAGGTGTGAATGTGAGTGTGATTGTTTGTCTCTATGTGTAGTCCTGTGATAGACTGGTGACCTGTCCAAGGCATCCCCTGCCTTCACCCTAAGTCAGCTGGGATAGACTACAGCACCCCCCCACCCCCCCACCCCCCACCCCACCCCCCACTACCACCACCACCCCAATGACCATAATGACATTGTCAGGTTTGTTATGAATGAAACCCTGGAAGTCTAAATCCATGTTTTAGATGATAGCATGGGGGAAATGCGCCGCTATGGTCATGTCTCCTTATTTTGCTCATAGTATGTCATCCAAGGTAGAAATAAAACAAAATAAAAACACCAAAAGGACAAAAAGCCTGTCTGTCACCAGAGGGGTCTTTAAACTCTGTGATGTTTCCAGCTGTAATACACCTATAGCAAACTGTTGGCATGTTTCCCAAAGTTTCATGTGCAAAGGCTTGTATCTTTATTAGAGAAGCAACAGAATAAGTGGTTCATTAAAGGATGATTAAACCAACTTACAAATTGAATTTCAGAAAGGTTCATGAAATTAGGCATGTAACCTAAACTGTTTAAATGTGCTGTGATGCGCTTCTTGTTACACTATAAAACCCACATGATTAGATTGGAAGGGGGGAAAAAAAACAGAGAACCACCTACACTAAGGATCAGATGCATTGCAGCACACTGAAGTTGAGTGGGAATGCAGGTAAACTAAAACTGAATGAGAGTGCTGTATACTTAGTGGATAATTGCAAACATATATTTCCACTCAAAAACAATTAGAAACTTTTTGAAAAAAAATATAGAATTTATGTGCTAATAAAATAAAATCTTGTCCAGTTCCATGCTTAGAAAAACAGCACAAGTACAATTCCATACACATCCATCTCTGCAAGAGCAATGGAGCAATGATCTGTGCCCTACTGCTCAGCTCCACAGCTGGACTTCACGTAGTCTTCAGCGAGTCCCACCTGGACCTGAAGACCGAGCAGAAACACCAGCTCATCGGTAGGACTCTTCTGCTTATACAGAAATCTGTGGGAGGCAGAACACTGGAAGTGAGCTTTGTGAAGCGGTGAACGGTCAACAATCAATATCTCACTCAGCAAATATGCTTCAAGTCCTGTCAGCTGTCCAGGAAAACAGGAGGAAAAGGAAAAGCGCTTTGGAAAAACAACACCAGATTTGGCCCGACGCAGATTTAAAACAGCACTTCACACAAAGAAACAGTTGAGGGCAGAAAAGATTTTTTCCGTGTAAATACCCCGGAGCTTAATGTGATCCTCCCAAATATCGCTGTTTACTGCCAAAACCTTTCCAGCTCACCTACAGGGCATGTACTGCTGTCCTGCCTGTGAAGTATTTACAGCAAGAAAACCTCTCCACCCTGATTTACCCTCATGCTCCTTAAGCTCAACAATAAGTCATTGAAGCTACACATGTTGCATTCAAACTGAATTGACTTTGCTACAAACCCCACAGCATGAATGTTACAGTGCATTTACACACTAAGTGGTTAAGAATGGAGCGAGGGCAGCTATTGGTTTGAAAGCAAGGTCTCGTATGATGGAGTTTAAAAGTGTGAACTATTGGCAGCTCGCAGGCTGACACACAGTAACAATGAAAACAGTTTGCAGAGCTGAAAGACTCGACTCTGTTTCTTTGGATCGTATAATATTATGCATTACTTGCACAGCTGCAGTCTGCCCCTTGAGCTCCACGACTGCTGTCTTTTGAGATCATCGTTGTGTAGAAGAAGTAGCCTGAGCTCACAGTTCATTGTTGTCCTCGAGGTCCTAAAAAGACATTTAGAATAAAGCCCATTTCAAGCTTTCTGTGTCCACAAAGCCCCAGGTGACATGAATTTTGTCATGCACCCAAGGCAGCAAGGGTCTGTACGGACTCCTTTGGGAACATCTGCATCACCCACACCTTTGTAATTTCTCATTAAGTTGTAATTGAAGTGGTGGCTGCTGGTGTTGTGACTCAGTCTGCCTGCTAAAGGCCAGTGATGATCAAGCAGCTTTGTCAAACATGTAGTCAAAAGTCAATTCTGGATCAAAAGTTGGAGTCCTCAGAAAGTTTTCAAGAAAAAGTCTTCAAGCAGTCCTCAGAGTCTGATGCGAATAATGTTTATTCAGTTCAGAGACTGTAAGAACAAACATGAGCAAAATCTCAGATCTTAACTGACTACACAAAGCGTTATATCATCTGATATACCTTCTCCTAAACACTCCTCTTCCGTTCTGGAAGCCACAACTCATCGTCTTAAGACCCAATCAGTATGCATACGATGTAATCGTATCAAAACACCTCCTCTTTTTTTTAAAATTTCTGCTAGGTTGGCATTATTTCTGCTTAGCTCAAGGCTAGGCTTCACCTCACAAGTGCAGACGAAGAGAGGGCATCCCTTTCCAGTCACTGATTTAAGCATTAAAACCTCAATTCTGTGTATCAAAGTTACATATTTAGATTTTTTTCTTGGAAAAAGTCTTCTCCTTAAATGGCTCAGATGTAATCCTACAATGCTGTTTCTTCTAGAACGTGTAGATCTATGAAGACCCTTCCTCTCTCACCACTTATGCAGCTCACCTGTGACTCTGCTGAAACACTAGTAAGTTGCAATATTGGAGTAATTCAGGCGAACATGTTGGAAATTTATCACTTTTCTAAAGAAGGAAAATGATGTATAAAAGCCCCATCCTAACAGTTGACAGGATTGGGTCTTTAGAGTTGTTACTTATGAAACCTGGAAGTCTGAATCTGTGTTTTTGATGCGTTTTGCTCATTCTGGCATATAAAAAAATACCAGATAGGCATGTGGAAAGACAGGTTTTTCACTGAATGAGGTCTTTAAGTACAATATTCACTCATTTTAGTTCTGTTTTGGTCTCCACCGCCTATATTTACTGAAGCTCTTTAGCTGCTAAATATGCACCAGCTTGTTGCTTTATTGTGTCTGTTGGGCATCAGAGAGGAATTGCAAGATTTTAAAGCAGAGGGGAGTGAACCAAAGCAGTAAAGCTGTAATCCTTTAAACCAAAACAGTGAGCTGAAAGAGGCTAAAATGTAAAATGCTCTACTGAACTGAATGTGATCATTTTCTGTGGATTCATCACTAAGAGTGACTCCTTTCACCACACACCTGTTCACTGGATATAGCATAAAGTCAGTATAAAAATAGAGTTCTATTAGCACAACTTGCAAGTTAACACTGAGGAGAAGCACTAAAGGTGCTCACAATAAGGGAAAGAGAAAACATCCACATTTCCATGGCAACTGAGCAAACTCCATCTGCTGATGTGGACAGTGGTTTCTGCCTCCTCTGCATTAGGAAGAGGTGTACATTCACGTTTTACGAGCCCGCTAAACTCCTTCCATCATCACCTTTTAAACAAACCCTCTTACAAACATTGGATTACTCGTGTGGTTTGTGCTGTGCAGTAATTACAGCTCCTCACACTCCAGCAGCCAGCAGCTCCACACCATTTCACAGTCAAGCACACACTAATCCACTTTGCTCTAATTAGGAGGCCGCCATAAGAGCAGTGCCTGGAAAATGAGTTATGCTTCTCAGAAATGAAGCTAATCAACATTCAAAAGTTTGTGCTGGCCAGTTCAGACAGAAATGAAAATATTTTTTTTATTTGTTTGGATTTTTTTTACAGTGTCCAGTCAGTTGACGCTCACATGGATTACTGCTCACCCTGTAAAAAGGTTGTCTAATAGCTTTGTGGTTTGAAAAAAGCTGAGAACATAGTAAGTGTGAAGTAGGAGCAGGCTGCACAGTGGATCAGTGGTTAGCACTGTCGCCTTTCAGTTAGTAGAACCCTGGCTCGCATCCCGGCCTGGGATTTTCTGTGTGGAGTTTGCATGTTCTCCCTGTGCATGTGTGGATTTTCTCCACATTCTCTGGCTTCCTCCCACAGTCCAAAAACATGCTGAGGTTAACTGATGATTCTAAATTGTCTGTAGGTTTGAATGTGAGTGTGATTGTTTGTCTCTATGTGTAGCCCTGTGATAGACTGGTGACCTGTCCAGGTGTCTCCTGCCTTCACCCTAAGTCATCTGGGATAGACTCCAGCCCCTCACAACCCTAATGAGGATTAAGTGGTGTAAAGCAGGAGGATGGTAACAAAATAATGGACAGATGATGCAGCTCAGGATGTCTTATTTTGGTAAATGCCTGCTGCCGTGACTCCTTTCTTCTTGTGTCTTTTCCTCAGTGGATGCACTTGTGTCCATAGGAGCTGAGAAAAGGCATCAAGGAACTCAGAAATGAAAAGTTTTGCTCTTCACTGACAGACAGAAATGTTGTAGTACTGGCAGACAACCAAAAGGTGGCAGCAGTAATGTAGCGAATACTAAACCCAGGTTGTAGATTCAGTATAAAGTCAAAGCCTCGTGATTTTTTCCAGGAGTTAATTCAGCATTTTATCCATATTTACTGTTTCAAAAATGAAATTGGTTCTGCTCACAGCTTCAAGTAATATACAAAACTTAAACAATCACATGAGACCAAAGTGTATGTATCACCATCACCATCCATCAGGCCTCAGTGAACAGCAGTCTGTCCTGTTAGAAAGCAAACATCTGGGAGCGCTCAAACTGAAAAACCAAATACAGACATGTTGTTCTTTTTATTGAAATTAAGCCATCACAACTAGAATAAGAGAATCAAAGGTCACAAACACAAACCCCTGCCTGCTATTGGCTGGCTGCTTATTTACATAAAGTGTAGTAGGCACAGAGCGACACAACAGGCCAATGGGCTCAGATGACTTTGCACACTGAACGCTAACGCCACACCAAGCATGGACATGGAGGATTTAAAAATCTTCTAGCACAGAGTCAGTGCCAACAGAGGCTGCTGTGTGCGCTCTGATGAGATTACAGGACATTCCCTGAACTAAGGGTTTTGATGAAACTGCTAAAGTGCACACACACACACACACACACACACACACACACACACACACACACACACACACACACACACACACACACACATACACACACAAAACCACATAATTTAACAAGAAAAGCACTCAGAGAGCACAGTACTCTGCCAAGGCTGTTCATTTCTTCGTTGTCAGAAATGTAGCATTTTTTTATTTATTTATTTTTTTTAAATTTTGAAACGCAGCATTTGTTTTTTAGTTATTGATGATCAGAAATCACGGCAACGCAGAATGTGGTCATTTAATATAGATGTACCCACAAACAAAACGACCTTGTGCTGAAGACAGGCACGTGTTATGCATGTGTACGTTATGTATGGATACCAAATCACGTGACCTAAATATGTAGCAGACGGCGGGAATTGATGAGACTCGGAAACACAACCACAATTTAATTTAATCAACTGTTCCTTGTATCATTTCCAACGGATAAGTCCCGATAAGTCTGTAGCGGTGGATTTGTAGTTGGATCACAATCATGTGATCGTCAGCTCACTAGTATTCCCTTGTTGTCACAGTTACAGTGATGCGTGCCTCTGTCTTGCAATGATACAGAAATCTTTAACAAATCCGTGGATCCAGACTATAAGCAGCATCACTGCCAAAACTTAATCACTTGGTCCTTGTGTCATTTCTGACCTTCCCTGAAAAATTCATCCAAATCTGTTAGTCCATTTTTGAGTAATGTCGCACACAGACACACGTCACATAACTCCGCTGCGTTCCTTGCTGGGGTAAATCTGTGAATCTGACCCTGGGTTGTATGGCCTGTGTGCTGTGGGTGTGTGTAATTAACCCAGGTACATGCGTGCTTCCACGGATGTGTTATCACTAATTTTAGATGCACCCTCGCAGTCAGGTGGTTTGTTTTTGCCTAACAGGCAGCAGGTGACATTTGAAAAGGTTGCGATAGCAGGCTGGAGGTCTCGGAAAATATTAACAAGCACACACCATGGGAACTTTATACCAGCATGTTTTACTTCTCCTTTACATTATCCAGAAAAGAATAAATAAAAATGAAACTCCTCCAGTCAGTTTCTCCCTTTTGTTCAACAGAAGAAACACACAGAAAGAAAAGCCATGTAGAAAGGGAGATGCTGATGGCACGGAGACAACACACAGAAATAAAGATGGCGGATAGATAAGAAAAGGCACCATACTGTTATTATTGGGCCTCACACTGAGTCCTCCTGCTGTGAGTGTGTGCGACACTGAGATAAGAGCATGACTCATGCATACCTTCACATAAAGCTAAGATGCAAAACTAGTGCAGCTGGAGTTAGAATCCAGTCTTCGGACCATTTATATGCTCATTAAGCTGCTGTTTACGAAACATGAAAAGCCCTCAAGTTGAGCTTTTTGCCTCTGTGTGTTTTATTTTTGTACCTCTGAAGCTTTTTTCCATATATTCAGCAGCGAAAAGACTCTGTACCATCATGCTATCTCCACTCAGATATTTTTGGAGGGAAAAATAGCAGCTGGAAATAGCCTTTCATTCTTCTTTTTTCACCATCTTGTATTCTCTGTCCACCTTTATTTTCCATGTTCGCTCTCTGCCACCTTACAGTTACCGTCCTCCTTCTAGCCAGCTCGCTCCCCCTCTCATTCACTAATCCTCTCTCTCCTGTCTCCCTACTTTTTGTTCATTTTCTCTTTACTTTCCTCTGGTTATCAGTGCTGTGTTCCAGCTGGAGAAGCAGACTGTTCAGGTAGCATTTGAAGAGAGTTTTGGGCTCCGGTCTGATAGCTGATTTTAGAGAAAGCTGTCACTGAGGTTGAGCTGCTGCTGCACATATGGAAGACGAATCTGACACTGAATGAAATTTATTAAACAAATTAACATTTTAAACGTCGCTTTGAGTTTTTGTTTTTTTCTTGATTTTTTTCCCAGTGTATCACTCATTTGATTGAGTTACAAACTGTTGGTTTAAAAAAAACAGGAAAATAAAACCACCAATTGTGAAAAATACAGCTAAATGGTTATAATGAGTCCTGCGTTATTCAGCCTCATTATATGGACTCCAGGTGGGTCCGTGTATTTATCTGGCAATTGGATATTCCGTTCTGAAACGGTTATTGAAAAACAAAAAACGAGTGGTTATTTGATCTTCATTTTAAAATACAAAAATTAAAATTGAAATACAAGGCGTTTTTCCTTTTCATGATCAAAAAGGGATGCGCAAAATTTTAAAAATGTTTTGATTTTCATTTTATATTTAGAATAACAAAAAAATAAATCAGTAAGAGACGAAAAAAGGTCAGTTTTTTTTCATTTTCTGAGACCGGAAGTGGTCATCAAGTGTGGAGCCAAACAACAACAAGATTCTCGGAGGGCGGAGCCAGAGAGCAGCAATTGGTCAGAGCATAGATAATATGGAAGACAGTGCGCAAGCGTATCTAGTCTATGAGTATATATGGTCGGCACGCATGGTAGCACCTCTGGCTGCTGTTGACCTTGTTTTTGGAGTAAAACACGGTAAGAAGATAAATACTTCTAACCAGCAGCGTTGTCTTGTTGTACGTTAAGGCAGCGACTTGTGAAGAGTTGTGTTTTGTCGTATTTGAGCAGTTGGTCCGGACGCGTTAGCTAGCTAAGCGGCTAAGTTAGCTAGCGGGCTAATTGACGCAGGTGGCTAACTTACCGCTGAACACCTGTGTTAGTTGCTGCTGCAGCTGTTCGTCGTTATTAGAATGACATTCTCAACCTGTATTTCTCTGCTGTGTGTTTTAGCTTTTAAAAAAGTTATTTTACTTTAAGGTTAACTGAAACCCGTTCAGCTGCACTGAAGTTTAACATTCAGCTGGTTTGAATAAAACCACGCTTAACTTAACATTGTGCAACATTACCTCTCTGAATCTCCATAATTTCATTAAATTCCTTCTCTCTTCCACTGCTCAAGTTCAATCCAGTAAATAAAATGACATTAATAGTGAATAAACTAACAACCAGCCATTGCATTTATTTATTATTGCATGTATTTGTAGTAAAACATGAGTTGAAACATCCTACTTTTGGATCTAGAACTGCACAAGCTGTTCATTTTCAGTCACCTGACAAGTTAAACTCCCCTTTTTATGTGAGGTTGAAGCAGAAAGTCTGAGTTAACAAAGAAAGTTGTGTATAATTTGTGATACCTGTTATCTATGACTGAGGCTTTAGTTTTTGTTGAGCTGATTTACACGTAGAAACTTTGTTCAGGAAAATTTCTCAGTAGCTCAGAGGACAGGCTGCTTTTTATACAACCTTGTAAGAGAATGTCTGTCAATGCTTTCAGCAGAATTTGGAAACACAACACTTCCTAAACAGATATTTTGAGGCTGTGAGGTTGAACGTTTGAGAGTATATCAGTGTGTGTGTTTGTGGTCTTTCTGTTTCTAGGTGGAAGCTGAATTAGTGAGGATGACTCCTGCTCCTGTCATCTCTAAGCTCCTCACACATCTTTACCTGCACATGAGGAAAATCACTCCTGTAGAATGCAGGTATGTTTGTCATTATTATAAAAAGATGTTGCCTGGTGACCTGTCAGAAACCCATTATACAGAGTCAGCCAAAATAATGTTTACACACATCAGGAAAAGAAAACTTGCATAAATATTTCAATACCAAATTTATTCAGACATCACGAGATTAATAAAAGTTATCTTTGGCCACTACAATTACAAGAGGTGCTCAAAGTGGTGGCCACTGGCTTCCAGACATTTCTGTTGTGTTGTAGACGTCACTTGTTGATGCTCCATTCATGATGGTAGCGCCATCTGTTGGGAAAACATCGTACAACAGGACACAGAGTTATCGTGATTTGATCAAATTTTGAAAGAGGAATCTATATGTGTAGAAGTACTTATACAAATAAAATATTAAAGTTTTTCTTTTCCTGATGTGTGTGTACATTATTTTGGCTGACTCTGAACATAATGAGAACAAAACTGTCATTTAATTGTTGCTTTGAAAGCTTCTTTAGTGAAAACCAGCTGGTGTTCTGCTTTGAAACAAACTGCTGTTGAGGTCTGTGTTTTTAGGTTTAACCCCACAGTTTCTGAATGAACTGATAGTTGTTTTTTTTTCCTGATCAATGTGGACGTTATAATTGATGGTAACATTTACTGATCATATAATCAGCATGACAATATAACAGTATAACATTCTGACCACCTGACTAATACTGTGTTGGTCCCTTTATGCTGCTAAAACTCCTCTGACCCAGTGGTTCATCAGAACCTCTGGGGATGTCCTGTGGATCCTGTGGATCCTGTGGGTTGCAGGGTGGGTCCTACCTAGACCAGGCTGATCCTGGACCATCCCACAGATGCTCAATCAGATCTGGATGTGGGGAATGTGGAACCCAGGTGAACAGCTTAGCTCTGTCGTGTTCCTCGGACCACTCCTGAACAGTTTTAATTTGTTCTGCTGAGGGAGGCAGCTGGCATCAAGGACTGCTGTTGCCATGGAGACTAGGGGGTTGTTTGTCCTGCAGTGTTTAGGTGGTGGTACATGTCAAACATCCACATGAATGTCAAGGTTTCCCAGCAGAACGTTGTATTAGAACAAGATGATGGATGTTGTTCTCTTCAGCTGTCAGTGGTCAGAATGTTGTGGCTGATCGGTGGATCTGTCTGCCTTTACTCTGACATCCAGAGTTATACAAAAGTGTAGTATGTGTGCAGTGCAGAAGAGATTTACTTTATTGTATGCAGTTTTAGTGGTCCCATCAGAGAAAATCATATCCATATACAGATTTTTATTAATTCCAGGGCTGGTTCAGTAAAGATTATAATAATAACTACATCAGATAATTCTTGGTCGCAGTTGGAATTTTGCAGCCTGAGAGATGGTTGAGAAGGTTTGCAGTTCTTGTTGTAGCAAAATATGTTATAATAGAAGATCTTTATTGTCATTGTACATGAAATTATCTGCAAACCAGCTAAGTGCATCAGTGTGAGGTATCTAAAAATAAATAAAGAAAAATGCTTCTAAAGCCAATAATAAACAGAATATTTTGAGGGAATATTCTAAAAAGGAAAGAAAAGCTCCATTCTCACTCCTCTCAGGATAAACTGTCGTTAAAATGGACTTTAAATTTAGCTTCAACATGAGATAAAAATAATTTACCTTCATTACTGATGTTGTCAAGTTTTAATAAAGTTCATGCTACTTTTATAAAATGATGATTAATAAATTGTATGTCTGTGATCTGTGTTTGATTTCTGTCTTTTCTCCTGTCATCCAGATGTTCAGAGGGAGATGATGCCACATCTGGTCCAGCTGATGGAAGGTCTTGAAGTTCTCTGACTGGCCTCGACTGAAGATGGTCGTCTCACTGGATTTAAGGTTCAGATGCTCAGTAACAAACTCCACCAATGAGCCAACAGGGAAGCTTTAGGTTTATTAAATGTTGCTATGAAGGTATTGCTGTTTTTCTTTGTGAATGCAATGTGCTCCAACTGAAACTTGAATTAGAACTTAGAAGTAAATCCTTCCATCTGAAAGGATTTAGTTGCATTAATAACCTCATAACATTCTAATTTTTATTCCAGTCTTGGTTGGAAATAGAATCTCTGTACTGATTCAGGTAAAAACTGAACTTCACAGCATGTTGGAGCAAAACAACCAGATGAAAACTGTGATGGTGTTGGATTGTCAGACCGTAATGTTGCAGCTCAAAGCAGCTTTTCTAGCTCAGTTCATTCTGACATTCAGCTATGAATCAACACAGCAGATGGTGATCCATGCTGTGGAAGTCTCACATCTCCTGATTTAATGGAGCTGCTTTGCACTTTTTACACTGTTTATTCACCAACACTTTATTTAATAAAAGTCCCATCTAGTTTTTATGAGGAATGTGATGTTTTAATTTCTCTGTGAATAACTGCAGTCTAATGCAACAGCTGGAGTTGTAACATCTGTCCTGATATTGATCATGAAGTATTGATCAGAATACTTATGGTCAGCAGTCATCCCTGAAGTTTTACATTAAAATCTTTACTTGTGTTGTGAACTTTGGTAAGAAGCAGAAACGTTAGCGTTGCCATGGATACATGAGTGTTAAATTCTGTCCATGTTTCCATTTTGGGAAATTCAGTCCAGTTCCAGAATGTGGAGGAATTTAGTCTCAATCACAGACAACAAATATTATCTGAAAGTCGGGTTATTGTTGTTTATCAGCACAATACAAAAAGATTAATGTTAGAAATAATCCAGTTAAGACTCTAGAATATCATGATTTATGTAAATTTACCTCAATAATATGAATGTTCAGGTTAAGATTGTACAGTGATATTTATTATGTAAGTTTAGCTGATTAAAGTTTATGACTCTGCACTAAAATATTATTTAAATTGACATCATTATTATAATATTTAGGGTCAGACCCTACAGTATTGAGATTAAGAAATCAAATATTCTATAAAATGTAAATACACTGAACTCATTTGGATATATTTAAGTGAGACTCTACAATATTATTTGACACAAATCTATCTAAATCAAAATTTTAATTATTTTCATGCCAAACATTTACTGGACTGATTTAAATATTAAAATCACTCCTTTCTAATCCTCTGCTGTACGTTCAAACCTGAGGCCTTAAATAGAAACACACAAGTATCTGTTTGAAGGAACTTCTGCAGAGTCCTGGTTCCAGAACATGATGATAGAATTATAGACAAACTTTAACAAAAGCTGCCTGAGAGTTTACAGGTTTTTATGTTGGATTTCTTCAGTAATTTAATGAGCGTTATCAGCAAAAATCAAGTGTTCATTTGATGAACTTCATTTCCTAAAACATCCAGAATTGGAGCTCATATCTTTGGCAGCTGTAAAGTTTCTGCTCCTTCAAAGTTCACAACACAATGAATGAATTCCTAAAACACTCTCAATGCTGGAGAGCGTTTGTGATGCTGAAGCAGTGATCAGTTTTTCTGTTTCTTCTCTGGAGATGCACAATGAGGGACGTCTGCAGCAGACTGAGAAAGAGTCTCACCACATCCTGACATGAGGAAAAAGACTTTATTGAAGACTACAATGAGAAAAACTATCAGACAGCAGACGGCTGCATTCAAGGTGAGCTCTGAACATTTGATCTGGAACAGGAATTCAATAACGGCAGCATGAGCTTCATTTCAGTCTGTAGCTGCTGAATTCATGGATGAATCATCTGGCACTAGAGAAGAAGACCATCAAACATCCACGTCAGCTGATGGAGGTCCAAGAGTCTCACCAAACAAACAACCTACAGAGTGAAGACCTCGAATCTGATTGGACGGCCTCCTATTCAGCCACATGTGTGAACAAATGCCTCTAAGCTGATTTGTTTTCTAAAATAAATCTAGTTTGAGTCCTAATCTATGCCTGTGTGTTTGCTTCTTTACACCGCTGTTAACAGTTTAGGCTGTTAGATTGTTCCAGATAAGACAAGTACAAGATTCTTCAGAGCCGTTCTACCACGAGCCTGACAGGAAGAACTCCAACAGCTACTGAATGTTCCTGTGGTCCCCTCAAGGCTACAGGAGGAGTCCTACGAGGACGAGCCGGTCCACCTGATGGTGGCCAGTCGCTGCAGTTCAAAGCCAACACCGACTACGTGGACTTCTACTGGACCACACGGAGGCCTTCAAACTGGACCAACAAGTTCACCGACTCCCCGACTCGTGGGTCTGAGGACGCCGCCGAGCCTCGGTCCCAGCCTGGCCTCCTGTCTGTGGGTGTTTGAGTGCTGAGAGGTTTGTGGATGCATGTGAACGTGTCTGTGTTGAAACAGCAGCTTTTGACTCAGTAACGCCGGGAAAAACCAAGAGCTCCTTTATTTGTGACTTCCACTAAAAAACTGATGAAAATAAGTTTGCCAGGGTTCTGACTGATAACAGATTATTAAATAATGAAAATAATCGTTTAAATATTCCTTTAAACAATCCTTTTAGGTCTACATTTCCTTTACACTGACTTCTTGGTATATGTACAAGTATTTTGGGTGGAATATACCATTAAGCCCAATGTTCAAGGGTTCTTCTGGGAATATACCATTAAACCAAACTTTTAGGTAACTGTTCCAGGATGTTGGGTAGAATATACCATCAGATAAACCTTTTAGGTCTACATTGGAAGATTTTAGAGTAGAATATTACTCCAAACCATCCTTTAGGTCTACATTTAAGGTGGAATACTCCTTTACACCAAGATTTTTTTGGTCTACATTGAAGGATTTTAGGTGGAATATTCCTTTGAACGAACTTTTTAAGTTTATGTTCAAGGATGTTGGGTGGAATATACCATCAGACCAACCTCCAAGGTCTACAGTAGTGGAGGATTTTAGGTGGAACTTTCTTCCAAACCGTCTTTTAGTCTACATGTAAGGATGTTTAGGATGGTATATTCTTCCAAACCAACTTCTCAGGTCTACATTTCAGGTGGAATATTCCTCCATACTAACTTTTTTGGTCTACATTGAAGGATTTTTTCTAAACCACCCTTTCGGGTCTATATTTGAGGTTTTAGGTGGAATATTCCTTTTAACCAGCCCCTCAGGTCTCTTTGAGGATTTTGGATGGAATACTCGGTTAAACCAACATTTTAGGTGCATGTCCAAGGATTTTTGGTGGAATGTTCCTTTAAGGTGGATGTCTGAGGACCTTGTAGGTGGAATACTTCCTGAAACCAACCTTTTAGGTCAACATTCAAAGATTTAAGGTGGAATATTCCTTTAAACCAACCTAAATTTCATGTTTTGATCATTATCAAGTGAGAAACCTCAATCCAGACTCCTCATAATGACGTTTGAGATTTATGCTGCTGTTATTTGTTTAGTCCAGACTAAATGACAGAAATCCACAACTGTAATTTTATTTCAGGACTCGGTTATTAAATGTCAAAACAATCCATGTGACTCTAAAAACTCAACAGCTTTACAAACTCTAAGATTAAACTCTCCACAAGGATCCAAAACAAGTTGGACTTCTACATGAGAGCTTTAATTATTCTTCATCTACTTCCTGAAAAGTTTGGTCAATAAAAAAGACAAAAACTAATATTTTCAGCTGAACTAAAGACAGACTTTGTGATTTTTCTGCTCACATGTTGTGTTGTTGTAAACTTGCTCTTTCAAATAAATAGCCGCCTAACCCCCTGGAAACCAGCGTTTGTCCTGTTTTTGTGTTGCTCCTCGGCGACCCTAGACAGCCGGGTCGTAATGTTTTTTGAGCAACACACCATACTATGACGTTTTTACAATGATGGTTCTACTATGAAACCAGTTTGACATGTTCAGGTGTTCTTTGTGTGAAAACTCAGAGATTTCAGGTATCAGAAGGTGGTTTTCAACTTTCTTTGTTAACTTTCTGCTTCAACATTAAACTAAATTTCCTTCACTAAGCCAGCCCTCTGGACTTCCAGTAAGCTGTGTTCCTATTGGCTGTCCAGGTGGCTGTGTTCCTATTGGCTGTCCAGGTGGCTGCTTGGTGTTATCAGGAACACCTGAGCAGCTCAGTGTCTTCCTGCTTTATTTAGCTGCAGACAAACATTTCCTCTGCTTCTCTTCACCAGTGAACCGGGTTTGGTTCCATTGCTTTAGTTTGTTCTTTAGGCGTTGGCTTGCAGCTTCCAGCAGTAAAATCATCTTTAATGTGTTTCTTGGTGTGTTTTAGGGCTTTGTACTGGATAGTTGTCTTGGTAAATGTGGTTCTTTAGCCACAGTTAGCACATGGTGCTAATGTGTGCAGTGATTAGTGGATTTGGTGCAGCTGAGTTGTGTCTTTATCTTGGCTGTAGTGAGTCTTTAGAGGTTTTTGGTCAGACACATTCTGTATTCTTGTTTGAGAACCAACGTTGGTTGTCCAGAAGGTAAGAGTTCCTGTCCTGATTCTCTGTTCTCAGAGGTTCTCTGGTAGGCTGCAGGAGACTTTAGCGTTTGGGTTGTGCTAGTTTGGTTTTTGTACGGTTTCATTTGGACGACTATCTTGAGGCCCCTCCATGTGGTTTAGTGAGGTTTTCTGCAACAGTTCTACAAAGCAACCTGCAGCAGAAGAGACTTTGAGAGTTTTTAGGAAGTTCTGGAGACCAGACTTTAGAGCAGCAGAAACATTTGTCAGCAGTTTGAGCAGGAGAAGGTGAGCTTCAGAGTAGAAATGAGACGGAAACCTTCTTGACCCGTGTGGTGAGGTCCTGTACCAAGAGTTTGAGCAGGTTGTGAAGAGTCTGTAGTTCTTTGGTCTGAAAGCACAAGAAGAGTCGACTCATTAAAGGAGAAAACAGGAGATATTGTTGGTTCTTCTGTCGCTCTGCAGTTTCCTTAGACTGAATATCAAGTTTATATTTTAAATGATTTCCCATGTGAGCCCAAGAAGACTTCAATAAACTCCCTCCATCCCCTGGACACAACATATTTTATTACCATGTTAAATCTTTTTTTTTTTTAAATATGTTTTTGAGTTTTAATCATAGTTTTAGCATAGTTTTTTCTCTTTGCTTGTTTAGTTTTGTCATCTGTGTAAAAGGTGCTAAACAAATAAAGCTGAATTGATAAACTGAATAAATGACTAACTCATGATTGTGACAACAGAAGTATTTTTATTGTGATTTAAGGGTTTGTTT
This sequence comes from Amphiprion ocellaris, assembly GCF_022539595.1. Taxonomy (NCBI): domain Eukaryota; kingdom Metazoa; phylum Chordata; class Actinopteri; family Pomacentridae; genus Amphiprion; species Amphiprion ocellaris. The sequence goes on from NC_072772.1 coordinate 19,274,837, forward strand.
CATTTCTAAGGTTGAGGTTAAAATCTTGACAGAAAAAAAGATTAAAGAAATAAACTACATTTTAAAAAAGCAATTAAATCAAAGGAAAAAAACATTTAATCCAACAAAACTTTTAAAAAGAAAATTAAACATTAAATACAATTAAATTATATTAAACAAAGTATTTAATTAAATAATTAAACAGAAGATACAAAACATGTAATTATTAACTTAAACAAATTTATTAAACAAAAATATGAAACATTAAAGATTAAATATTTTAGATAAACATTCAAAAAATAAAATTAAACAAGAATATTAAACATTTTTAAAAAATACAAAACATTAAATTAGATTATTAAACCTTTAAAAATACAACACATTGAATTAAAAATTAAATGTTTAATTGGAAAATTAAATCTTAAAGACAATAAAACTTTAAATAGGAATTAAACAGAAAATACAATGAAGCATTTAAAAAGAAAATTAAACATTAAAAGGTGGTAAAACATTTAAAAAGAAAAACCTTAAAGATTTAATCGAAAAATTAAACACGGGGAAAGAAAAGGAAATTTTCAAACAAGCTGATAAAACATTTGAAAAAACAAACATTAAAAAGACAAAACATTTGGAAATCAAATCAGACATTAGAAAAGAATAAAAGGTGAGAAAAGAGCAAAACTAAACATTTAAGAAGAATCAAACTAAAGACAAAACATTTGAAAAGACACCAGTTAGACTTTAGAAGATCAAATTAAACAGAAGAGACAATAAAACGATCAAAAAGAGCAAAAACAGATAAAGGTCTTAAAGTGTTTTCTAGTCTGAAATGAAAACATCAAGTTGTTTCTTCAAACATTTCCTCTTTCTATGTTCTTGGTTTGATTGTGGAAAGATTTACTAAGAACTCATTTCAGAAAACTGCTTTCCAGATAAAGTTTACTAGAAGTTGAAGGCATTTATCAAACTAATGTTACCTTCTGATCTCCACAAACTTTACTGTTCAGTGAAGAGAATCAAAGTTTGTTGAGGATTTCTAAAAAACCCACAGGTGAAGGTCTGACAAGAACTCAGATGGATGGTCTAAATGTGAAATCAAGACTCATGGTCACAAGTTTTAAGGCTTCTGTTAACCAGAAAGTTCAAACTAACAGAGAAGTACTGAGAAACTTTTAAAATTTCAATCCTCAGACTGTCGAAAGGTTCAAACTAACAGAGAACTACTCAAGAACTTTTAAGATTTCAGTCCTCGGACTGTGGAAAGGTTCAAACTAACAGAGAACTACTCAGAAACTGAGAAGATATCAGTCCTCAGACTGTGGAAAGGTTCAAACTAACAGAGATCTACTCAGGAACTTAGAAGATATCAGTCCTTGGGCTGTCTGAAAGTTAAATCTAACAGAGAACTACTGTGGGACTTAGAAAATTTCAGCCCTCAGACTGTGTGAAAGCTCAGGTCCTGAGGACTCGGGAGGTGTGGAGGCTTTGGAAAGTCTTGGAACTGAGGGTTCAACCCTCCAGCACAAAGGCTGAAGTCCAACCTCCTGAGAAAAACGGTCGAGTCGAGACTCGAGTTAAAAAAAAACTCGAAAACGACAAAAAATAGATGATAAATGCGCAAAAAAAAGAAGAATTAGTATCTGAGCGAGTAGCTCAGGGAGTAAGAAGACAGACTACCAACTGGAAGGTCGCAGGTTCAAGACCCGCCACCGGCAGTTTTCTTTCTTTGTCTTTGTCAGGATTTCGAGAAAAATTTAAGAAGGGTCTGGTCTTGAACCAGCGACCTGCAGCTCCACAGGCAAATCCTTAACTCACTGAGCTACAGATCAGATGAAAAGAAATAAATTCGTCGTCCCTTTGGCATCGTAGTTCCTGAAGTGACCACATGGGCAGAGCCAAGGCGGAGCCTGGGTGGAGTCTGGGCGGAGAGTAGGCGGGGAGGTGGGTGGCGGCCTCCCCCCTCTACTCCCCCACCTTCCCCCCACCACCCACCACACCTTCCCCCGCCCGACGAGTTCTTCGAGTCTCCACGGGTTTTCCCGAGTTTCTGGAGTTTCCACGAGGTCGGAGGCAGAACAATGTCATGAAGAGGTGTTGAAGTCGGTCAGGATGGAGTGACTTTTTACAGCAACTAGAAGGAAGACGACTAGAAGAGCAGGTCTTTAACCACCATCCATAAAATCCATGGAGTCGGCTCCAGAGAAATAAAGGGAGGTCAACTTTTATCAACCTCCATCCAGATGTTCAACTTGATATCTTTACTTTGACATTTTTAGCACCACAAACCTTTAGCATCACACTTTATTGTCATTTATTAGGACTTTAATGGAATCCACCAGCAAATTTAGTTTTGTTGATAAACTTTATCCCCTCGTCGTGGGACTGCAGTATTTAAAACTGTTCCTTCTAATTGACCTCATGTTTATTAGTTTTCGTGGAGAAAGTTATTTTAGTTGTCGATTAGTCTCTTAAAAACCAAATAATAAATTGGATTAGTCAAGAGGTTTAAATTTCTTACGTTGTCATATTTTAAATATGACAAAAAAATACAAAAATAAAGCGTCTTGAGACAATTTGACCTGTAATTGGTGTTATATAAATAAAATTGAAGTAAAATTGTATGTATCTTGTAATGTTGGAGTAATTCAGCCATATATGTTGGAAAACACATTTTCTTTGACCATTAATCTTTTGATTGTTTTCTCCAGTAATTCATTTCTTGTTTTGGTTTATAAAATGTCAAACACAAATATATTCAGTTTACTGTCATAAAAACCAAAAAGATTTACATTCATGATGCAGGAATCACACAGTTTTTCACTTTTTATCTTAGTTTAGTCAGAAAGATAGTTGATAATGTGTGAATTGTTGCAGCTTGTGAGCCATAAAAGGTTTTAATCTTTGGGGCCAAGTGTCAAAAAACATTTAGAAACCAACATCAACAAAACACTCAGATTTGAACATCATTTGCATGACAATGTCAAATTAAAGGACATTTATTTACAACGTAAATGTGTGATATTCATCCTCTGGAGCTTTCTCTTCACATCGTCTTCCACCTGGACTGGTTTGGTCGGGAGCATGTGCAACAAACATTTGAAAAACTGCACTTTAACATCAATGAATGACACTGAAGTTTAATCTCTACATAAATGAGACTGAGTCTGGATGTGCTGTTTAGGGAAAAGTTCAAACAAAAGAGGACAGTTCAGATAAGACTTGAGAATGAGCTTATTTTGAACAAACATCTCAGACTTTCTGAGCTTCAGCACCTCTAGCAAGATATTTTAACAACAAGCAACTCAAGAGATCCAGAAGTTGGAGAGAGTTAGCTTTAGCTGAGCCAAAGAACATGTGGGACGCTAACCTAGCAAACATTTCAGACTTTTCTCTGTGAATTCTGAGAAATAATTTCCTATTTAATGACAGAGCTACACATCTTAACTCAGTCTCCTTAAAACAGACTCTAATTCAGTGTCATCCATCCATATTAAAGTGCAGTTACCCAAAATGTTTGTTGCATGAGCTCCAACAAAAACTGTCCAGGTAGAAGGCCACTTTGACAAACAGGAAGTGGACGATTCCAAGCAGATTTATAGAAGGGGGAACCGGACTGTACTAAGTGTGGTCGAGTATAAAGGGGTGTTGGGTGGGTTTTTAAGGCTGATAATGATTAATAGTGAGACATTTGGAGTCGATATTCATTTGCAGTAAAGGAAAGTATTTAAAATCTTGGAGTTAAACTTAGAAGAACACAAACTCTAACAGGAAACTTTGTTGATACGTTTTTGTTTTGTTTACAGATGTTAAGTTAAAGGAATTTTATTCGTGACGTATAACCAATCAAATCACTCCAGAAGACAGAGCGACCACAGGTAGATGAAGGTTCAGAGCCAAAGTAGCACCATTTTTAAATTGATTTATTACCATAAATCAGTAAAAAATAAAATACTGATAATCAGTAAATCAGTCAGCCCACAATTACTACAATTCTACAATGTATGTCTCTTTCCTTTGACTTGTAATTTGTACAATATACGATGTAAATGATGCCGTTTTTTCATACCAAAGGCTATACTATGATGTTTTCTAAGAGACATATGATGCTACTCTGGTTGTTCTGGCCCTGGACTGCTGCACTCCTCCTCTGTTGTTTTCTGGATTATACTCAGCTTCATGCCTTCATCCACCCGGCCTCCGTTGACCCGTCCCGCCTGCCGTCTCTGGAGCTGAAGCTGGATTGGAACAGACCAAAGTACAGTCCAATCACGATGCCAGCTGCCTCTCAAAAGGCTCCTTCATCTGGCAGGTGGCAGCACTTCTTCTGAGGGGAAGCTGAGCTGGCCCGGCAGAACTTTGGAGATGTGTTCCAGTGGTTGGTGGATGTGTGGGGAGATAGAGAGGAACCTTTGCATTGTTCAGAAAGGAAAACAGGGAACCCATTGGTAGTTTTAGTTTAGGGTGCTACTGCGGCTGTGTTTTTGGGCTTGAAGAGGTAAACAGGAAAGAGTTTTTTTATTTTTAATCATATTGATTACTTTTCTTTGTTCCTGGGTTGGAATGCCCATTAACGTGAACGTGAAGTTCACTTTTAGTTCTGTTTTATTTATTTTATAAAAAAACGCCTTACTATACTATGTCGAAAAAAAATGCGATTTTTCAAACATGTTGTAAAAACCTGCCATGTGATGAAATAATGTAAAGGAGGGCATGAAAAACACTCCAGAAAGGCTTTCTTTGAAAAAAAAATCATCATGAATTTTGGCGCAAAAAAAAACGCCTTACAATACTATGTCGAAAAAAAATGCAATTTTTCAAACATGTTGTAAAAACGTGCCATATGATGAAATAATGTAAAGGAGGGCATGAAAAACACTCCAGAAAGGTTTTCTTTGAAATAAAAATCATCATGAATTTTGGCGCAAAAAAAAACGCCTTACTATACTATGTCGAAAAAAAATGCGATTTTTCAAACATGTTGTAAAAACGTGCCATATGATGAAATAATGTAAAGGAGGGCATGAAAACCACTCCAGAAACGTTTTCTTTGAAAAAAAATTCATCATGAATTTTGGCGCAAAAAAAACGCCTTACTATACTATGTCGAAAAAAAATGCAATTTTTCAAACATGTTGTAAAAACGTGCCATATGATGAAATAATGTAAAGGAGGGCATGAAAAACACTCCAGAAAGGTTTTCTTTGAAATAAAAATCATCATGAATTTTGGCGCAAAAAAAACGCCTTACTATACTATGTCGAAAAAAAATGCGATTTTTCAAACATGTTGTAAAAACCTGCCACATGATGAAATAATGTAAAGGAGGGCATGAAAACCACTCCAGAAACGTTTTCTTTGAAAAAAAATTCATCATGAATTTTGGCGCAAAAAAAACGCCTTACTGTACTATGTAGAAAAAAAATGCTATTTTTCAAACATGTTGTAAAAACCTGCCATATGATGAAATAATGTAAAGGAGGGCATGAAAAACACTCCAGAAAGGTTTTCTTTGAAAAAAAAATCATCATGAATTTTGGCGCAAAAAAAAACGCCTTACTATACTATGTCGAAAAAAAATGCAATTTTTCAAACATGTTGTAAAAACGTGCCATATGATGAAATAATGTAAAGGAGGGCATGAAAAACACTCCAGAAAGGTTTTCTTTGAAAATAAAAATCATCATGAATTTTGGCGCAAAAAAAACGCCTTACTATACTATGTCGAAAAAAAAATGCGATTTTTCAAACATGTTGTAAAAACGTGCCATATGATGAAATAATGTAAAGGAGGGCATGAAAAACACTCCAGAAAGGTTTTCTTTGAAATAAAAATCATCATGAATTTTGGCGCAAAAAAAAACGCCTTACTATACTATGTCGAAAAAAAATGCGATTTTTCAAACATGTTGTAAAAACGTGCCATATGATGAAATAATGTAAAGGAGGGCATGAAAAACACTCCAGAAAGGTTTTCTTTGAAATAAAAATCATCATGAATTTTGGCGCAAAAAAAAACGCCTTACTATACTATGTCGAAAAAAAATGCGATTTTTTCAAACATGTTGTAAAAACGTGCCATATGATGAAATTATGTAAAGGAGGGCATGAAAAACACTCCAGAAAGGTTTTCTTTGAAAAAAAAATCATCATGAATTTTGGCGCAAAAAAAAACGCCTTACTATACTATGTCGAAAAAAAAATGCGATTTTTCAAACATGTTGTAAAAACGTGCCATATGATGAAATAATGTAAAGGAGGGCATGAAAAACACTCCAGAAAGGTTTTCTTTGAAATAAAAATCATCATGAATTTTGGCGCAAAAAAAACGCCTTACTATACTATGTCGAAAAAAAAATGCGATTTTTCAAACATGTTGTAAAAACGTGCCATATGATGAAATAATGTAAAGGAGGGCATGAAAAACACTCCAGAAAGGTTTTCTTTGAAATAAAAATCATCATGAATTTTGGCGCAAAAAAAACGCCTTACTATACTATGTCGAAAAAAAATGCGATTTTTCAAACATGTTGTAAAAACGTGCCATATGATGAAATAATGTAAAGGAGGGCATGAAAAACACTCCAGAAAGGTTTTCTTTGAAATAAAAATCATCATGAATTTTGGCGCAAAAAAAACGCCTTACTATACTATGTCGAAAAAAAATGCGATTTTTCAAACATGTTGTAAAAACGTGCCATATGATGAAATAATGTAAAGGAGGGCATGAAAAACACTCCAGAAAGGTTTTCTTTGAAATAAAAATCATCATGAATTTTGGCGCAAAAAAAACGCCTTACTATACTATGTCGAAAAAAAATGCGATTTTTCAAACATGTTGTAAAAACGTGCCATGTGATGAAATAATGTAAAGGAGGGCATGAAAAACACTCCAGAAAGGTTTTCTTTGAAATAAAAATCATCATGAATTTTGGCGCAAAAAAAACGCCTTACTATACTATGTCGAAAAAAAATGCGATTTTTCAAACATGTTGTAAAAACGTGCCATATGATGAAATAATGTCAAGGAGGGCGTGAAAAACACTCCAGAAAGGTTGTCTTTGAAATAAAAATCATCATGAATTTTGGCGCAAAAAAAACGCCTTACTATACTATGTCGAAAAAAAATGCGATTTTTCAAACATGTAAAAACGTGCCATATGATGAAATAATGTCAAGGAGGGCGTGAAAAACACTCCAGAAAGGTTGTCTTTGAAATAAAAATCATCATGAATTTTGGCGCAAAAAGAAACGCCTTACTATACTATGTCGAAAAAAAATGCGATTTTTCAAACATGTTGTAAAAACGTGCCATGTGATGAAATAATGTAAAGGAGGGCATGAAAAACACTCCAGAAAGGTTTTCTTTGAAATAAAAATCATCATGAATTTTGGCACAAAAAAAACGCCTTACTATACTATGTCGAAAAAAAATGCGATTTTTCAAACATGTAAAAATGTGCCATATGATGAAATAATGTAAAGGAGGGCATGAAAAACACTCCAGAAAGGTTTTCTTTGAAATAAAAATCATCATGAATTTTGGCGCAAAAAAAACGCCTTACTATACTATGTCGAAAAAAAATGCAATTTTTCAAACATGTTGTACAAACGTGCCATATGATGAAATAATGTCAAGGAGGGCGTGAAAAACACTCCAGAAAGGTTGTCTTTGAAATAAAAATCATCATGAATTTTGGCGCAAAAAAAACGCCTTACTATACTATGTCGAAAAAAAATGCGATTTTTCAAACATGTTGTAAAAACGTGCCATATGATGAAATAATGTAAAGGAGGGCATGAAAAACACTCCAGAAAGGTTTTCTTTGAAATAAAAATCATCATGAATTTTGGCGCAAAAAAAACGCCTTACTATACTATGTTGAAAAAAAATGCGATTTTTCAAACATGTTGTAAAAACGTGCCATATGATGAAATAATGTCAAGGAGGGCGTGAAAAACACTCCAGAAAGGTTGTCTTTGAAATAAAAATCATCATGAATTTTGGCGCAAAAAAAAACGCCTTACTATACTATGTCGAAAAAAAATGCGATTTTTCAAACATGTTGTAAAAACGTGCCATATGATGAAATAATGTAAAGGAGGGCATGAAAAACACTCCAGAAAGGTTTTCTTTGAAATAAAAATCATCATGAATTTTGGCGCAAAAAAAACGCCTTACTATACTATGTCGAAAAAAAATGCGATTTTTCAAACATGTTGTAAAAACGTGCCATATGATGAAATGATGTAAAGGAGGGCATGAAAACCACTCCAGAAACGTTTTCTTTGAAAAAAAATTCATCATGAATTTTGGCGCAAAAAAAACGCCTTACTATACTATGTAGAAAAAAAATGCGATTTTTCAAACATGTTGTAAAAACGTGCCATGTGATGAAATAATGTAAAGGAGGGCATGAAAAACACTCCAGAAAGGTTTTCTTTGAAATAAAAATCATCATGAATTTTGGCGCAAAAAAAACGCCTTACTATACTATGTCGAAAAAAAATGCGATTTTTCAAACATGTTGTAAAAACGTGCCATATGATGAAATAATGTAAAGGAGACTGTGAAAAACACTCCAGAAAGGTTTTCTTTGAAAAAAAAAAATCATCATGAATTTTGGCGCAAAAAACGCCATAGTATACTATGTCGGAAAAAAAAGGCGATTTTTCAACATGTTGTAAAAACGTGCCATATGATGAAATAATGTAAAGGAGGCCATGGAAAACACTATGGTAAGGTTTTCTTTGAAAAAAAAAATTATCATGAACTTTGCCGCAAAAAAAGCGCCATAGTATACTATGTCGAAAAAAAAAATGCAATTTTTCAACATGTTGTAAAAACGTGCCATATGATGAAATAATGTAAAGGAGACTGCGAAAAACACTCCAGAAAGGTTTTCTTTGAAAAAAAAATGATCATGAATTTTGGCGCAAAAAACGCCATAGTATACTATGTCGAAAAACAATTACGATTTTTCAACATATTGTAAAAACGTGCCATATGATGAAATAATGTAAAGGAGACAGTGAAACACACTCCAGAAAGGTTTTCTTTGAAAAAAAAAAAGATCATGAATTTTGCCGCAAAAAAAACGCCATAGTATACTATGTCGAAAAAAAATGCGATTTTCAACATGTTGTAAAAATGTGCCATATGATTAAAATAATGTAAAGGACGCCGTAAAAAACACTCCAGAAAGGTTTTCTTTGAAAAAAAAAATCATCATGAATTTGGTGCAAAAAAACGCCATAGTATACATGTCGGAAAAAAAAGGCGATTTGTCAACATGTTGTAAAAACGTGCCATATGATGAAATAATGTAAAGAGGC